>NC_056737.1:1174527852-1174675352 GCF_019279795.1 Protopterus annectens | reverse complement strand
TACAGGGGTGTAGCCCTCTATATTCCTGCAGTAACATTAATAGAATGGTTTGTAGGTTTGTAGCTCCCTACATCCCTGCAGTAACATTAACAGAATGGTTTGCAGGGATGTAACTCTCTATGTCCCTACAGTAACATTAATAGAATGGTATACAGGGGTTTAATATCCTTCAGTCCTGTAGTAACATTAACAGAATGGTTTGCAGGGGTGTAGCTCCTTACATCCCTGCAGTAACATTAACAGAATTTATACAGGGGTGTAACTTCCTATGTCCCTGCAGTAACATTAATACAATGATTTGCAGTGGTGTAACATCCTATGTCCCTGCAGTAACATTAATAGAATGGTATACAGGGGTATAACTCTCTTCATCCCTGCAGTACATTAATAGAATGGTATATAGGGGTGTAGGTCCCTACATCCCCACATCAACAACAAAATAATGATATGCAGGGGTATGGTTTCCTATGTCCTTGCAGTAACATTAATAGAATGGCATATAGGGGGTAGCTCACTACATTCCTGCAGTAACATGAATAAAATGGCATACAGGCCTGTAACTTCCTGTGTTCCTGCAGTAATATTTATAGAATGGCAGACAGGCATGTAGCATCCTGCTTCCTTGCACTAATATTTATACAATGTGATACAGGGGTGTAGTTCCTTGTGTTTCTTGGGTAATGTTTGTAGAATGGTATCTGGGGTGTAGCCCCCTTTGTCACTGCACTACACCCCAACATCATTGCATTAACTTTAATAGAATGGTATACAGGGGTGCAGCTCCCTACATTCCTTGGGTAACATTAATAGAATGTTATACTAGGGCACAGCCCCCTATGTCCTTGCATGGTAATAAGCTTAGCTTAGCTTGTTTTTTCTGTGCACTGCTAAATCCTGCAGGGAGATATGTGGAGCCGGGCCTCTGCTGTAAAAGGACCTGTGTCCAGTTGGATTTTCCAGGTCAACAAATGTAAATAAAATAAAATAAAATAATAATAAATTAGGGTTGTGCTCCACAGTTTGACACAAAAACCACCACATCTAATTGATTAGCCAAGGTAAAACATTTAGAATAATCATTTCCCTGTCTTTCCTACTGTAAGCGTACACTTGCTCTCCAGGGATAAGTACTGTCACTGATTATCATTTGTGTTGCTCTGTTTCACCTGCTCAGTTATTTTCCGCTTAGTATGACTTTAACTGGTTTCATTCTATCACAGAAAATTTTAAGTGTTTTTTAAGATTGAGGCTTTCAGTTTAATGGACTTGTCCAGTTCTGTAAACAGGTAAATAATACTCAAGAATTTGAGCAGTCTGGATCAATCACTGGTGGTGTTCATGGGTCCATGGCACTTTCTCTGTCTCTCTCTCTCTCTTCCTATGACATTAATCACCCTCCAGTTTCCAGTCTGCTGAAAATATGTTAAAACTAAAACATATTTACAGATCTAGAAAAAAATAAAAAAAAATCAAACTGTCAGTAATAAATAAAACATTCGTTAATCAGAGTAGGGGACTCGGCCACAACCCAGATGCAATGTCTGCTTAGGTGACTTCACAGTCAGTGAGTAGGCATATAAAAAGTGAAGGAAATGAACGCTGTAGTAATAGAAAATGAAGGACCAGATAACAGTACAGTGCCTTAAACCTCTGTGATAGTTGCAAGACACTGGGTCTGCACTTCTGCTAAAAAATGTAATTTATAGTTCACTCTGATGTCCGTTCTGTGCATTATGCACCTGTATTAAAATCTTTCTGTGGCATTAATTATAGGCTAAAGACCTTGAATCCACAACTTTTCAAAACAGCCTTTAATATATTTTCTAAAGGAAAACTAAAGCTGAAACAGCCTTTTTGAATGAAATCCAACTTTGTTTTTACTGAAATTGAAAAATCTAAAAATAAAGTGAGTTCATATGATTCATCTCTTTTGCACTGTTTACTAAATTTGTATAAATATTTTATATTTTCTCTCATATACTTTACCAGCATACTTATACTATAACAATGGAGTTTTATAAAATATGAGAAACAGCTAATGTGTGGAATAGTCCAGAGGAGTGGATCATCTATGTTCAGTTCCTTTTAGATTTTCAAAAGTATTACAGACTTTTAATGGTTAAGTGTGCACTCTGGCTTTAGAGAGTTTGTTTTATCTGTTTATTTTTTATTTTAACTAATAAAGTACAGTTGTGTACACTTACCATAAATGTAGATGTTCTAGTGTATTCACTGTTGCAGTCATTACATTTGGGTAATCTGCTTGCAGGTTGCCCTCAGTCAGCCTGATTAACAAAGTCTTGGGTCTTGCGTCAGTTGCTGTCCCTTCTTCCATGACATCAGGTCGTCAGGGGTATAAAACATGCAGCCAACGCCATTACATCAGTTTTTCTTGCCCCAGATGTCAGGTGTCCCCCTAATGGGGAGCAAATAAACAAAAAAACACCAAGGTATACGTCCAACAAAAAAGCAAATACACCAAAAAGGCTTTTAAGCATAGTAAAGGAAAGTAGAGGTATAGCCAAAAGAAGTTAGGGGGCTGAAGGGAGAGAAACCAGGATTGCAACAGTGAATACACTCGAACATCTACATCTATGGCAAGTGTACACAACTGTACTATGTTCTTCCTGTTTCACTGTTGCAGTCATTACATTTAGGTAGATTTCCAAAGCTATGGTTGGGAGGAGGAGTTTATATAGCATTAGGGACAGCTATAAGACCCTGCAGGACTGCAGTGGCAAAGCCAGCTCTGGATTTAGAGAAAATTGGCAAATGATAATGTCTGGTGAAAGTATGTACAGAACTCCAGGTAGCAGCTTCTAGGATGTCCCTGGTAGGGACGCCTCTGAGAAAGGCTGCAGAAGTAAATGCAGCCCTGGTGGAGTGAGATTTGATCCCCTAGGGGATAGGTTTTCCATGGTGCTTATAACAGAAATGAATGCAATGGCTTATCCATTTAGAAATGGTTTGTTTTGAAATAGCCTTCACCTCTGCTCCTGTAGCAAATGCCCCCAGCAGTTGTTCAGATTTTCTTTGAGGTTTAGTCCTGCCCAAGTAAAATCTAAATTATCTGTGCATATCCAAGGAATGTAGAATCCATTCCCCTTTGTTCTGTGGATTGGGAAAGAAGGTTGGTAAATGAATGGACTGATTAAGCGCCACACTGGATACCACCTTGGGCATGAAGGATGGATTGGTCCTGAGTGACACCCTGTCCGCATGAAAGATGATGAAAGGCTCCACTGCCATAAGGGCCTGTAATTCAGATATCCTTCTAGCTGAAGTGATTGCTAAAAGGAAAGCTGTTTTCCAAGAAAGAAATTTTAAGTCTGCAGTAGCAGCTGGCTCAAAAGGAGGTAGTGTGAGTTTCTCCAATACAAAGTTAAGGTCCCAGGCAGGGGTTGGAGCTCTCCTGGGTGGTCTCAAATTTTTGGCCTCTCTGAGGTACTGCTTGAGCAGAGGATGAGAGAAGAGGGGAGGTTCTGTTTTATAATGAGCTGAAATGGCTGAGGGGTGGATTTTAATTGAGGAAAAAGACAGGCCCTTCCGAAGCATCTCAGTTAAGTATTGTAGAATCTGAGGTAAATTGGCCGCTGCTGTGCCCATCCCTTGAGATTGATTCCAGCACAAAATCTTTTCCATTTTTCAGCATAAGATTTTCTAGTACAAGGCCTCCAGTTTGCAGAGGGATGATAAGGGTGAGTTTAAGTAATTAGCCAGGCTGCAAGGTTCAATGTTGGAAGCTGAGGGTGCAGAATCTGGTTCTTCTGCTGAGATAGCAGGGAAGGGGTCTGAGGCAGGTGCCATGGAGATAACTGCTACACACTGCACAGGAGGGGGTACCAGTGTTGGCACAGCCAGTCTGGAGCAATCAAAATCATCCTTGGTTTGTCCTGTTTGACTTTTAGTAGAACTTTGGAGAGCAGAGGCAGCAGGGGGATGGCGTTTCCAGCTGAAGGACATAGCATCCATTTTCCAGGCTTGTTTGTGGGGGGTCCTTGTGCAAAACTTGTCCAATTGGTAGTAATGGGGTGAGGAAAATTGGTCTATGTCTGGGCTCCCCCATTCTCTTGTCAACATGTTGAAAATCCTTGGTTCCAGTTTCCAATCATGTGGGTTCATGAGGTTTCTGCTTAGTCCGTCTGCCAGTGTATTTAATTTTCCTGGCAGGAATTGAGCTTGTAGGTGCACTTGGTAGCTCAAGGCTGTGTTCCACAATGCCATGAATAGTCTGCAGAGGTTGTAGGATTGTGTACCTCCCTGCTTGTTTATGTACCATATAACCGTGGTGTTGTCCCTCTTTACCATTAGTTGTCCTGGAAGAATGTGGTCCTTGAAAGCTGTCAGAGCATTCTGTACAGCTAACATTTCTTTTTGATTGATATGTAGGTGCATTTGACTTGGGTTCCATTTGTCCTGAATGCACTTCCCTGCCAGGTGAGCCCCCCCATGCATAGTCTGATGCATCTGTTGTTAGGGTTTGGGCGGCAGGGGATAGTATGAATGGTAGCCCCTTGTTTTGGTGGCAGACATCTGCCCACCAGAGGAACACTAGGTGTAGGCAAGGAAAGATAAGAATCATTGTTTCTAGGCTGTGAGAATGTTGACTCCATAGAATTTTTAGATACCACTGTAGTTTCCTCATATGCAGTCTTGCATATGGAATTAGAAGAATGCAGGAGGCCATGAACCCCAAGGCTCGCAGTATTTGTCTTGCAAATAGCAGGGTTTTTGTGGCCACTTGTTTGAAATAGGTTACCAAATGAATTTGCTTTTCTGGCATGAGGTAAGCCATCTGGGAAGTTGTATTCAAGCTTGCTCCCAGGAACGTAATTTGTTGACAGGGTACCAGTTGTGATTTCTTTTTCATTTATGGTGTACCCCAGACAAGTCAGAACCATTTTTACAAATGCCAGATGATTCAAAAGTATGCCCTGGCTTTCTGCCTGAATTAGACAATCATCCAGGAGTATATTTGAATACTTCTTTGCGTGCAAAATGCAATATCTGGAGCCAGGCACTTTGTGAATATCCTGGGTGCAGTAGACAAGCCAAAGGGCAGTGCAGAGAACTGATAATGCACTTACCCTGCTTTGAAGCGTAGGTATCTTCTGCAAGATTCCCTGACTGGGATGTGCAGGTATGCTTCTTTTAAATCTAGTGTTGCCAACCAGTCGTCTTTACCTAGCATAGGAAGTAATTGGTGAAGAGTCAGCATCTTGAATTTTGGAATCTCCAGAAAGGTGTTTAGAGTAGACAGGTCCAGGACTGGATGCCATGATTTGTCTTTTCGGGATACCAGGAAAAGTCTGGAGTAGAAACCTTGTCCCTTTTCCTCTTCTGGTACCAGCTGAATAGCCCCCATGCTTAAGAGGGAAAGTACTTGTTTTTGAGCCTCTACCCACTGATTTGTGGGGAGGTCCAGCCACCCATTTGGTGTTGGCAATGTGTGGAAATGAAATCTGTATCCCTGGGACACTATGAGTTCCCAGTTCTTTGCATGAAGAGCAATCTATCACCCCAAAGGGGTGGTCAGAAGATAAGTGCTTGGAAATTTTAAAAGGAAGTCATTGAGACTATTTACCATAGGGGGCGTCTTGTTATTTCCAGATTTGGAAGTGGAGGCCCCCCACTGCTTAGTTCTGAGAGTCCCCTGGGACTGAAACCTGAGGTTTTTGCTTTGGCTGGGTTTGGCTTGAGAAGACCTGGAAGGGACTGGAAAGGACCAATTCTTAGTAGGCCAGTCCCTACTAAATCTAGGAGGGTGCACTTGTAAAAAATCTTTAACAGTTTGCATAGATTTAGCTATATCTTCCATCGTTTTAAGAACTTCTTCAGCCTTGTTGCCAAACAGGCGGTCCTGATTTAAAGGAGCATCCAACAATTTAGCCTTAACATGATCAGGCAAATATTGCTCCTTAAGCCAAGCATGTCTTTTGAGCATAGACCCAGTAACAGCAGCCCTGCAAGAGGCCTCTAAAGAATGAAAACCACATTGCAAGGTGTGTTTTCAAACTTGTTCAGCAGAATGCATTAAATCCTGTAAATCTTTATTTTCCACACAGTCAGGAATCAACATCATTTTCTGTTTAAGCAGTCCAATGACATGATGCTGATATTTTAACATATTAAATTGGCAGTTTAAAGCTCTGATTGCCAAGGTTGCAGAAGTATAAACCTTTTTACCCCATCTATCCAGCGCCCTGGAGTCTCTATCAGAAGGGGTAGGATTTTTAGCAGTAGAAGCCTTAATGCCCTTGGGCCCCTGAAAAATAGTCTATGGGTCTGCAACAGGATTTTTGAAAAGGAACTTGTGGGACTCAGGAACCCTGTAATATCTGTCAGGTTTACTAGGAGCAGGGGCAGGGAATCAGGGGCCAAACTGGATTCCGCAAACACATCATCAACAATGTCTAGTACAGGAGGTATAGCCAAAGGCCTATGCTGAGATAGGAGAAGGAAATCCCTAAGCCTGTTTTTTGAATCAGAAAATTCCTGGCTTTCCCAGTGGAAATGCTCCCTTAAAGTATTTAAACGAGGAGGTCCCTTACAAACATAAGTGTAAAAGGAGGCACTTGGACTCCCCCGAGTCCTTCACGAAAGACACCGATTTAGAGGAAGGTTCCCCCAGGTCACCCCTCAAGGACGTCTCCTTTGGAGACATTATGGAAATGCTGCACCTAATAGGGGGGTGGTCAGCCCAAAAGCCTTCCTCGGATGAGTCATTTTTTCTGGAGGCATTTGACGCAGGCCCGTCTACCTCTTGGGTGTCCCCTCCGGCCGACCCCCTGGTAGACCTCACTACTAACAGAGCATGGGAGGAGCCGTACACTGTAGCGCCAATCCCCAGGAGACCAGATAAGATCCTAAGTCCCCCTGTGGATAGGACAGTGTGGAGTAAAGGTTCCCCGGTAGATGCCATGGTGGTGGCGGCTGCCTCCAAGAAGGAACTGGCACAGGATAGTTCCTCGGTCCATCCTCCTGATAAGGAGTCTCGGATGATGGATCACATCGGAAAGTGGATGTTTGCTTCAGCTACCTTTTCCATAAGGGCGCTGAATTACTTGGCCCATGTGATTAGGCTTCAGCGGGACCTGGTGAAGGAATACGCTGAGTCTCCCCCTGAGCTCATGTTGGCTGAGGACAAACGGACCTTCTCAACTCGCATGGCCACTCTGAAATCTGTGTCGAACACGTCTATGCGGCTACTCTCCCATGCCACGGAGGGGGCCGCTAGAACCAGCAGATCAGGCTCTGACTTTGCGATTTTGTGGAACCCTTCAAGCCATCCTGCGTGAATGCTTCCTTTGATGGTTGTACCCTGTTTGGCAAGACCGTCCGCGATACATTGGTCCAGAGCAAGAAAGATGGGAAGACGCTGTCTGCCGTCAGAATCCGTTTCTCGGCTCCTCACAGGTCCTTTTCCAGGAACCAGAGAGAACAAAAGAAGATGTGGTTCCAGAAATCTCAGCAGTCCCATTACGCACCGGACCCTTCGTCCTTCAGAGGCAGAGGGGGACAAGATGGACGCCGACCCAGAGGCAGAGGGGGGTCGAAGAATTTTGGGTCGTGAGAACCTTTCTCCAATCAACCCACACAGCAGCCCTGAGGGGTTGCCTGACTGGTCCTCTCGGGAGGCAGTCGGGTGGCATTTTTTGAAGCACCTGGCACTATGGGAGTCCATCATGACAGATCGCTGGGTGCTTTGAATTATATCCAGAGGCTACTCTATCCCCTTCATAAACCTTCCTCCTCAATCGAGGTGCCTCCCCAATGTTCCACCCAGTCAGAGGGAGGCTGCAGCTTTAGAAATAAAGAAGCTGCTAGAAAAAAGAGCCATCCAGCACATCCCCCCAGACCAGTCCAGGTTAGGCAATTACTCCAGGTTCTTTTTGGTGCCAAAAAAGATGGGGGACTTAAGACCATTTCTCGACCTTTCTACAATGAACCTTTTCATTGCCAAGGAGAAATTCCAGATGGTCACTCTTCAATCCATTCTCCCCCTACTGCAGGAGAACGACTGGATGTTCTCCATAGACCTCAAGGATGCACACTACCACATTGTCATGGACAGACAATCCAGGAGGTTTCTCTACTTTCGGTTGGGGGCCAGTCATTACCAGTTCAGGGTCCTACCATTCGGCCTACCACAGGCCCCAGGGTGTTCACCAAGGTCATGGCAGTTGTAGCAGCCCACCTGCGGCTTCAGGGAATACAGGTTTTTCCTTACCTGGACGACTGGCTCCTTGCCGCCTCCAACAGACATCTACTCTGCTCAGCCAGGGATTGCTTCCTGCTCTTAGCCTCCCAGTTGGGAATCACTATAAATTTCAAGAAATCATCCCTTCAACCAATGCAAGTCCTGGACTTCATAGGGGCCAGAATAGATATGCTTCAGACCAAGGCCTTCTTGACATCGGACAGGCTTCACAGCTTAACCCTTCACATCCTAGCACTCCTTCAATCTCCAGCCCCATGAGCGGAGTTAGTCCTGAGAACCTTAGGGTCCATGGCAGCAGCAATCAGCCTTTCACCATTAGCTCGCTTGCACATGAGGGTCCTCCAGTGGACCTTGCAGGTCCAGTGGTCCATCCTTCAATACCCGTTGGACTCTCCGATCCCCCTCAGCAGAGTTTGCAGAAATTCCCTCATATGGTTGCCCCAATCTCGGGAGCTTCGGGAAGGACGACCATTCATAATACCACAACCCCAAGCCACGGTAACCACAGACGCTTCTTGCCTTGGGTGGGGGGGGGCACTGTATGGGCAGAACTGTCCAAGGTACGTGGACTCAGACAGAGAACATTCTGCATATCAATGTTCTGGAAATGAGAGCGGTGCTTCTAGCGTTGTGAGCTCTTCATGCCTTTCTCCCTCCAGGGACTATTGCAATTCAGACAGACAACATGTCAGTGGTCTGGTACATCAACAAACAGGGGGGACCAGGTCTTACCCTCTTTGCCGGAGGCCATGAGAGTTTGGGATTGGGCAATATCCACCAACCATTTTCTGTTAGCAACGCACATTCTGGGTCGGTCCAACATCCTAGAAGACAAGCTGAGTCGAGCTATCCTCTCACCTTACGAGTGGTCTCTGAACTCCTTAGTAGTGAAACAGATCTTCCGCAAGTGGGGTCAGCCTTGCTGTGATCTCTTTGCATCACCTTCAAACGCAAAGTGCAGCAAGTTTTTCACTCTAATTCCCCCCTCCGGGGGGAAGCCCCAGAGACTCTCTAGTTCATGCTTGGCCATCCGGTCTTCTTTATGCTTATCCTCCTCTTCTGTTAGTGACAAAGTTTTTACAGAAAGCTCGTCAGTTGGGGAACAAGATTATCCTCATAGCCCCATTCTGGCCTCGTCAAAACTGGTTCCCGTACCTATGGTCTCATCTTGTAGCACCTCTTTGGATCTTAGATACCATTCTGGATCTGATTTCTCATCCTTCAGGATTAGAAACTCTGAATCTGAACGACCTCAAGCTCTCAGCTTGGTTGATCCAGTTCCATTAGTTGCCAGGACTCCCGGTATCTCATCTGCAGTTAGATCCATCCTGGTAGCAGTGCATAAGCCTTCTACCAGGACGGTTTACAACAGCAAATGGAAACGGTTTTCCATTTGGGCCTCACATGGGAATTTGGATCCTTTCACTGCTCCCATTCCAGCAGTGCTTGATTTCCTATTGCATATTTTTCAACAAGGGGCCAGCTCTTCTACTGTAAAGGTTCAAATGGCTGCCATTTCCCATTTTCACATTGGAGACAGTCTTAGTCCTTTAGCTTCCACTAAGATTTGTTAGACCTTCTTGAAAGGCACCTTTCTTTTGAGACCTCCTATTAGGAACGCTGTTCCCCCATGGGACCTGACCTTGGTCCTTCAGGCGCTAACTGGACCACCCTTTGAACCTGCAGCTTCTGTTGATTTAAAATTTTTATGTTGGAAAACTGCTTTCTTAATAGCTATTACCTCAGATAGAAGGGTGTCAGAACTCCAGGCCCTTTGTACTAAACCCCCATATCTTGCTTTACATAAGGACAGAGTCTCTCTCAGGACTAACCCTTCCTTCTTACTTAAAGTGGCTTCCGAAGCGAACATCAATCAGTCCATTAATCTACCAGTTTTCTTCCCTAACTATCAGAATAAAGGGGAATACAAACTTCATTTGTTAGATGTTCATAGACAATTGCGCTTTTACCTACACAGAACAGCTGCCTTTCGCAAGTCAGAGCAGCTATTTGTTTCCTTTGCGAAGCCTTTCTTGGGTAAACCAGTGTTGAAGGTGACTCTAGTTAGATGGATTTCTCACTGCATTTTGCTCACATATAAGATATCTGGTCTGTCTGAGCCCTTAGGGGTTCATGCCCATTCTACCCGTTCTATGGCTACTTCTGCTGCATTCTGGTCAAGAGTGCCCTTGGATGATATTTGTTCTGCGGCTACTTGGGCTTCCTCTCATACCTTTATCTCTCATTATAAATTGGATTTAATATCCAGAGGAAGAGTAGCTTTTGGCTCTGCAGTGCTCTGGAATATCCTTCCTTGAGGACCTCCCAAGTTTTTTGGTAGCTGGGGACACTGTCCCACATGTTGCTGATCAAATGAAATTAACTACTTCAGATAAAGAAGTTATGTACTCACCATAACATTCCATCTGAGTAGGTAACTTCATTTGTCAGCAACCGACCCTCCCTCCTTCCCCCTAACCTGGTTCTCTGGTTATCTGAATCCTAGAATGATATCAGCTTTTGGTATTCATTAGGTTAGGATGATTTCAGGTTGTTGGTTTGTCTAGGTGACATTGTATAATTGGGCAAACGCGATCTGAGGACTGGAAGGAGATAGCAGGGTATTATGGGTAAGGGGAGGAGCTTGGAGCTTGGATCTTTAGCTTGGAAAGCTGCCAGCTCAGATCCAGGTCGGATCTGATACCCCCACCCCACAGGTTGCTTACAAATGAAGTTACCTACTCAGATGGAACGTTATGGTGAGTACATAACTTATTTTTAAATGCCAACTAGTTGACAACATGATTACTTAGGGTGTAGTCATTGTGAATTTATATGCACATTGCACACATTTTGAGTTTAAATAGAGGGTTAATGATTGATAGGGTAACAGAATGGTATTTGAGAAGCTCAGGGTTCATGCCGAGATGATAAAATCCTTACTCAGAACATGTACCTCTTGACAGTTGATTATGCATGCACAAAATACATATTTGTGTGTATTTAATGACAGAAACTGAGACCAGAGCAAAAATTTCATTGCTCACAAAAACAAATTATAGCTTTAACAATTGGAACTTAGCAAGAAACCAAAGGCCTTTTTAAAATGCATCTATAAATCTAGCAGGGTCAAATTGAGATCTTACCAATACAGTTCATACATCACAATAGAAATCATCAAAACAACAGATCCGTCCAGATACAAGGCAACAGCATTAATCTGCATTATCCTGTTTCCAAGTACTTGAAATCTGATTACATTTTATTACTACTTGCTCCACAGACCATGTCTGCATTATCCTGTTTCCAAACACTTGAAATCTGATTACATTTTATTACTACTTGTTCCACAGACCATGTCCCTACCTTTCCTCCAAGGAAGCGACTGTTTTTAAACTTCCTCATGAAGAAGGCAATAAGAAAGGTACCGATCATCAGTACAAGGGACAAGAGTGCTGTGTTAGGCTGCATTTTCTCAGTAATGTACCCCACGGTGTCTGGTGAGACAGTCTTGTTCTTCCAGCTGGATTGCAGTTTTGAAGGATAGGATTTTAGAAGAGGGTGTTCTGTAAATACCTGCCAAGGAAAAAAAAATATTAACATTACAAACTGGATTTTTATATATGGGAACTCTCATCTAATTTCCTGCAATAGTTACATTGAATACCGACAGTTCTGTACCACTTCCTGTAATAGCTGCCATCACTGGTTGCAGTTCTGTACCACTTCCTGTAATAGCTGCCATCACTGGTTGCAGTTCTGTACCACTTCCTGTAATAGCTGCCATCACTGGTTGCAGTTCTGTACTACTTCCTGTAATAGCTGCCATCACTGGTTGCAGTTCTGTACTACTTCCTGTAATAGCTGCCATCACTGGTTGCAGTTCTGTACCACTTCCTGTAATAGCTGCCATCACTGGTTGCAGTTCTGTACCACTTCCTGTAATAGCTGCCATCACTGGTTGCAGTTCTGTACTACTTCCTGTAATAGCTGCCATCACTGGTTGCAGTTCTGTACCACTTCCTGTAATAACTGCAATCAGTTCTGACACTCTGTTCACATTGAATGTAATAGCTGCAGTCAGTACTGAATGTGTCAACTCACAACCTGTAATAGCTGTGCTCAGTACTGAAAGTGTCATCCCACTTTCTGTAATAGCTGTGCTCAGTACTGAAAGTGTCATCCCACTTCCTGCTACAGCTGCAGTCAGTAGTGAACATGTAAACCCAATTCATGTAATAGTTGTGGTCAGTATTGAAATGGTCATCCCACTTCCTGTAATAGCTGTGCTAAGTAGTGAGAGTGTCATCTCACTTCCCTTAATAGCTGCAATCAGTACTGAAAGTGTCAACCCACTTCCTGTAACAGCCGTAGTCAGCCCTGAAAGTGTCATCCCACTTCCTGTAACAGCTGTGCTCAGCCCTGAAAGTGTCATCCCACTTCCTGTAATAGGTGCAGTCAGTACTGAGCATGTCAACCCACTTCCTGTAACAGCTGTGCTCAGTAATGAAAGTGCCAACCCACTTCCTGTAATAGATGTGCTCAGTACTGAAAGTGTCATCCCATTTCCTGTAACAGCTGCAGTGAGTACTGAAAGTGTCAACCCACTTCCTGTAATAGCTGTACTCAGTACTGAAAGGTCAACCCACTTCCTGTAATAGCTGTGCTCAGTACTGAAAGTGTCATCCCACTTCCTGTAATAGCTGTGGTCAGTACGGAAAAGTGTCAACCCACTTCCTGTAATAGCTGTGCTCAGTACTGAAAGTGTCATCCCATTTTCTGTAACAGCTGCAGTCAGTACTGAAAGTGTCATTCCACTTCCTGTAATAGGCTGTAGTCAGTACTGAAAGTGCCAACCCACTTCCTGTAATAGGCTGTACTCAGTACAGAAAGTGTCAACCCACTTCTTGTAATAGGCTGTGCTCAGTACTGAAAGTGTCATCCCACTTCCTGTAATAGGCTGTAGTCAGTACTGAAAGTGTCAACCCACTTCCTGTAATAGCCTGTACTCAGTACAGAAAGTGTCAACCCACTTCTTGTAATAGGCTGTGCTCAGTACTGAAAGTGTCATCCCACTTCCTTTAACAGCTTCGGTCAGTACTGAAAGTATCAGCCCACTTCTTATAAAAGCCGTGCTCAGTAATGACACTCCCCTCTGATTCCTGAAGGAATACTAACACTTCTTTTCTTCTTACTATAATAGCTGCAAACAAAAATGGTATTCTAATCCCTCTTCCTGTAACACCTAGATTCAATACTGATACTGCCTTTCCACTTCCTCTAATAGCTGCAGTGAATTCTCTAACACCTCCTTCCACTTCCTGTAATTGTTGCAGTGAATTTTCTAATACCCACTTCCATTTCCTGTAATAACTGCAGTAATAAAGTCATTCCATCTCATTTTCTGCAATAGCATAAGTTAACATTGACAATCTCCTCCCATTTCCTGTCATGACCACAACTGATGGTGATGCTCTTTGCTCTTTTCTCTTTCTCCTTCCTGCAATATTTGTAGTCAGTACAGACATTACTTATGCCGTTTTTGTAAGACAACACAATACTTCCCTCATATTTCCTGTAACAGCTGTAGATAATGCTAATGTTCCCCTTCCACCTCTTGTAATAACATCAGGCAATACTCCCACTCCCCTCCCCCCATTCAGTGATGAGACCAATCACAATTTGCTTTTCTCCATTTCACTGGTTAGCAATTGCCATCACAGCTGACATCCAGGTTGTTATTGTTTTTAAGTAACAAACTCTGTCTATAAACATTTTCCCCAAGTAACCACAAGGACTTTAAGATGCCTAGCAATGTGCACCTTTAAGCGGACACAATTAAAATGCCATTCCTCCCTTTTCAAGCACTTAATATTGCTCATCTCCTAAATTTAAAAGTGTTGCACACAACAATCCTGGCGTAAATTTGTGTCTACTCTTCCAGTCATGAAGACTAGCCTTAAAAGTAGTCAAAGTAATACTTTGTTTGATTTATAGTGTTAACTTATTCTGTAGCCTGGGAATACATTGAGTTAGGAATCTATCTCTCCAGCAAGTCTTGTTTATTTCTTGTAGATTTATGTCCATAGTACAGCCATTCATTTTTTTTCAAAGAAATAGGTCAAACATGATTGGGTGTTTCATGTCTCGAAAAGTGAGATACAAATGACCTCAGATTAGCCTGTACCTACTGAATGTAAGCAGAGTTGTGCTAATCTGGTTGGATAACTGAATGATTAAGACCTTTAATTTTCTTGGTTTGGTATCTTTTGAGTCTTTCCATTTGAGCAATATGCTTGGATTTATGCATACCATAGGGTAAATGTATCCATTGATTGGTCTGATAAGGAAAGACTACAGTGGTAGGATCACTTCTTTGGATTTTGAAGATATTCCTTTGGAAATTTAACTGGGCATATAGAAGGATTTCCTGATTATGCTGAAAACATGAAATGTGATGACTGAATAACATAGAGTTGACTACATAAGAACCCAGGTCTCTTTTGATTGTAGCTGTCTGAAGAAGATTTCCATTTATAACATATGAGGTGGGAACTGCTTTTTGGATGAATGTTACTCTGCTGGACTTCCATTTATAACATATGAGGGGGGAACTGCTTTTTGGATAAATGTTACCATGCTGCACTTCCATTTATAACGTATGAGGTGGGAACTGCTTTTTGGATGAATGTTCTCTGCTGCACTTCCATTTATAACATATGAGGTGGGAACTGCTTTTTGGATGAATGTTCTCTGCTGCACTTCCATTTATAACATATGACGTAGGAACTGCTTTTTGGATAAATGTTACTATGCTGCACTTCCATTTATAACATATGAGGTGGGAACTGCTTTTGGATGAATGTTACTCTGCTGCACTTTTTTCATTTAGCTTGAGACCATTTTAAGTTCTCCAGATAGATATCTGCTGTAACTGTCTATTATCCAAGAATGAGCCAATAACAGTGCTCAGTTTACAATCACTGGAAGCCAGGGATCTGCCGGACAACCAGTTTGCAATCCAGAGGATAACATAGGTTCATAGGTGTGTACTAGGCTAACAACCATTGGAGCCTTTTTAAGCCTAGCCATGCATCCTAAATTTCTGACAAGTTCTAGTACCAAGCAGGGGCTTAGGAAATGAAACATTTACAAGCAGGGATCTGGGACGTGAGCCATTTACAGGCTGCCTGTGTCAAACAGAGATATAGCTGCCAAACAAGGGGTGAATTTCTGGTTCCCCATCCAGCTAAGTTACACTTAAATTGAGTTGGGGGGAACTTTGTTTCCTATGGGTGGGAAGCCTATTCATGAGAAGTAGTAGTCTGTGGGGTACATACCTGTCTCTCCAGAAGGTCCTATCTATATCATAAGCAAGGTTTAAGTCTTTAGAATGGGTAATTCTAGTACTGTCTGTTTTGCAGATATGCAAGAGGTCCATCATAGTGGGGCCCGAAGATGCCTTGTATGCCAGGCATAGATCTCCTTTCAACATCCCACAGTAGACAGAATACAGGGATAGGACTTTTGAGGTGGTCTGCATAGGACATGTTATTTACACTCTGTATTCTTTTAGTGAGGAACCTTTGAGTACATTCCACTTGTTGGTTGTGTCTGGTTAGATACATTCCAAAGGGGGGCACTGTACTCGATGATAGGTCTGATGAGTGCCAAATACTGTGGGACAATGACCTTGCATCTAGGTGCCATGACTTTGTTTATAAGTTGGACAAAACAGAATGATTTCCTCAATACTTTAGACATATGATGGTCAAAGGTTAGACTACTGCCTATGTGTATCCCCAAGTGTCTGACTTTCCTTCAGTAACCACCACAAGATAGAGGGTTACTCTTACAAAGACTGTTTAGGTGTGATAAAACATTTCAGATGTGATCACAGACTCAAAAAGAACAACAGATATGGCATGAGGAGTCATGGTAGTATTCTGACAAAATCTGAGAAAACAGGAATGTCTCCTTCATGTGAAGTAGCCAGCCAGAATGAAGCTATTAATACCACCCGCCGCATATCTTCCTGAGCTTTGAAGAGGATCCTGTGGGTCAGAAGAAGGCACAAAAAAGCAGAAATGAGCCTACCTCTTCGATAGAAAGCGATGTGTCTTAAGCAGAATGTGGCCTTAGACAGCATTGACCTTGATTTTTTTTAATTTATCTGTGGTGTAACCAAATCTACATTTTGAATGCTTCACTCCTAAAAGAGACTCAGCGAAAGGTCATAACACAGCTCCAGTTGCATTCTTTTGCCTCAATTACTAAGCATGCCTGTCATATTTCTACAGTACCCTTGAATGTAATGGACCAAGGGAGACGGGCCCTGGTCAGTCAGTTGGTTTCAGATGGTAGAAGTCTCAAAGACTAAAGCTTGGAATTATGCATTCTCTTTTGATGATGTAATATTTCTATGTAGTGTTGTCTTCCTGTGTTTGGACATGAATATCAGGTGTGGGAAATACCTGCAAAGCTTTTCAGCCTGCAATTAGATCTGGAAGGCTGCTGCTTCTTCTATTGCATTGCATCTGTAAACAGACCCTGGAAGATGACAACCAGATAGGATTTAACTGTGACTTCTGGTAGTTATCATGTCACTCAAAATACAAATACAATACAAGCAGCACATCTCTCATGTTGAGTGACTGTTCTATTACTGGAGCTGCCAACAACCACCTGTTCTCACAGTAAAAGGCAGCACATATTTGCTGAGACTGCTAGCAAGATGTGACAGCTGCACAATATTTGCTTAAGAGAAGTGGAAAAGATAAGAAACCAGATGGAATGGTGTTAAACTGAGTTTTCCAAATTGATAAGAAACATTGTGTGCATCAGATGGATTGGAATACATTGTACAATTCTAGTGTAATCAGGAGGACAGGAGTGGATAACATTTTGAATTTTTTGTAACACTACAATCTGTTCAAGACCCTAAAGTCCACTCATGACCTGAATCCTCCTGTTATTTCTTGAAGCAGATTTAAAATTAAATTAAACCTTCCTGGAAAGGGAAACTGTCTTTACAACAATCTTAGCTATCAAGGAAATAAGCTGTTGTCACAGATGGTCAAGAAAGGGTAAATTGTTGTGAGGCAAGCACCACCCCTCTCAGTGCAAAAAATATGGACAAAGCCTAAAATAATGTGGGGACAAAGTCCCACAAATAGGGACACATTTTAAATATTGCTCTTATAAATTGGAAAGTTGCTAGAATTACAATATGTGTGCTAGTATACATTTTTGGAAGGATATGAAGTCTGAAACATGAAAGTATGTTTTTACTTACTAACTTCAATCCTCGGGTTTACATTAAGTTTGTCAACTTTTTAATAATACCAGCATGAAGTATAATGCCAAAAGTCTTGGCCAGGTCAAAATAAGTAGCATGATCTAAGTGACTACTGTCCACAACCTGTGCAACATTTTCAAAGAAGCTTATTAGGTTTGTTGGCATGGCCCGCCCTTCACAAAAGCATTTTTTTTGCAAATCACAAGTTTTAATACCTGCAGTATAAACAACAAGTGGGCCCCCTCTAGAAATACGGCTCTCTACAGAAAACATAAATCATATACCTCTTACTGAGACCTGGTGTAGAGATTTCTCCTGCCTTTTCAATTGCATCCAGGATGACTATAACATCTTCTCTGGTTTTCGACCTGGTCCAAGAATTGATGGTGGATTCTAATCAAGCAAAATCAACCTGCACATCATTCAAAAGCTAATTAGATTGGTGATAAGTCTCCACCTGTGTGTTAGCAAAATTACACACAGGAAACCATACTCAATTTCACACTACCTATGTTTACATTCCCCCACCTTCCTCAACTGCTACAGTTTGAGACACAAGCATGTCTATGTTCTCACATGGTCCTAGCAAGAATACAATTATTCTAGGGGACTTTAACTTGGATTCTAATGTTCATAAAGACAAACAGCTGAATTATATGTGCAATACCTTAACCTAGAACAATTTATAAACCAGCCAACCAAGCCAATCTCAAAATAGGAAAGCATTCCACTCTTGATCTTATATTTTCTTATTTTTATGAACATGGCCCATCTATGCATTAACACTGAAGTTCTGCCACATGTCCTAAGTGACCACTGTTCAGTCCTGTCCTATTGGTCCTTCAAAGCTATAAATACTATTCCCAGATAGAGACTGGTTGAGCTCCCCCTCCATATAAACTGTCTGTGTTTGATTCTTCTGACTTCCATCCATTGATCTCCCCTTTACTAAACTGATGACCCTTGAAGCTGCTTTGTTACACCTCACTGATACATCTTCTGCTATCCACAACTCTTTCTTCCCTTGTGTGCATGGAAGGCTATGAAGCCAAAAATGCCCTTGGCTTACCAATGAAATGAAAGCTCTCATGAGACAAAGCTTGGTCTACCTGCAAAGAAACTCTGTTAATATCCTCCTAAGTATCTATCCCTAAAAAAAAGCAATCAAGAAGAGCTACAAACTCAGTGAAAGCCATTTAGCTTAGAAATAAGCAAACGTCTACTACCAATAATCCATAAAACTTTTGGAAAGTAATAAAACCTCCACCTCTCTCACCAATAATTTCCTATCTCTAACATTAATCCACTACAGAATTATAGAAATGTTATCACTATGCCCATTGAAACCATTACTAACACATTTCTAAACCTTAACTCTGACCAAAAAAACTACTTGAAGTAAACTCCAAGCTCAAATGTACATTCTTGAAGTGTGCAGGTACCTTTCACTTTCAACCTGTTTCTAAGAAGAAAACTAAAGGATTATTAAAGAAGTTGAAACTTCACATCTATCTTCACTGAACTCCACCATGTCATTAGGAAGGCAGCAGACAAAATAGCCAAACCCCGACTTACATTTGTATCTTCCCACATACCACATGAATTGTCCCCCCCGCCCTGAAACATGCCCTCATTATTAGACAACATGGTCTCAGAAATGGTTCAGCACAACCACCACTATATTCTCATCATCTGACATCATCTGTTACAACTTAAATGACTGTCTCCTTACAGCTGGTGTTTTTGTAGACATGACCTGTGACTTTGAAACTGCTGACTACAAAAATATGTTTTCTAAGCTACAAAAATTCAACTTGGGAGGAAATGGTATTGCATGGTTCCATAGTTATGTTTACAACGGAAACTTTCAAGTGTACTTCAACCAGGTATCCATTAATGGAACATTAAAAACAGTCCTCCAGTGTTCTAGGCCTGTTACTGTTTTCTTTATTCATGATATTACTGATGACTTACTTGGACATACATGTTCTGTCCGTGCAGATATTTTATTATAACAGGCAAAGAGATAAACCACAGTCTTGCAATCTCATCTCCAGCAATTATTCTCTGATATTTTTCAATGATCTGAACAAAATAAACTGCAAATTAACCACACAAATACGTTATGTTTTCTTCTTCCCTCACAGGGCCTCTCAGTATCCTATCTTTGTTATCTCAGACAACAATAACAATATTATTCCTTTTGTAACTGATTACAAAACTCAGGCCAATACCATTGACTCTTCATTAAGCATTAAAACCCACACTGATAATATCATTAACAAAGTGGTCTCACAACTAAAAGGTCTGCTTATCTTCTATGCACCTTATGATATACAATTCTAAATAATAGCTACTGACCACCCTCAGAAACGAAAACTCCCCATCAAGGAATAGTCATACTCCCTAAGGAATTCCCAGAAGAACTTCAAATCATTCAGCTGTCCCCATTTAAAACAGGCATTGGTGAATGAGCTTTCTCATGATCAGACCCAGCTCTCTGGAGCAAACTATCAACTGAAAGAAGTCATAGATACTCCTACCAAGTTTAGCAAGTCTCGTTCTGACAACTTTTTAATGAAACTGCTTGCAAATGCTTTTGAGAATAATAGATAAACTCATTAAAATGTTTAAAATTTAAAATGCTTACAGAATCTCACTTGTTTTCCTCTTATTCCTGTGTTCTCTTCTTAACCGAAAACAAACAGAAATGACAGCCCCGCAAAATCAAAGATAACATCAAAAACACCACTTGGAGTGTCCAGACCACATTGGGATTTTATTAGTAAGCTTTAAAAACAATAAAACCAGCAATGTTTTCAAGGATTACCTCTTTCTCAACCCATCTTAATCTCTAGGTTTATCTCTGTAAATCTCTATTTTTACTCACTTCTGTTCATCTTTTTTTAAGGACATTCAATCTTAAATCTTTAAAAAATGATTTGATGTGGCAAGTGTTTTGCAACCTATGTACACTGAAAAAAACTAAGGTAAACCTGCTTCTTTATTAGAAATATATAAGAACTATATAACATTCTGCTTTTTAAAAACATGTAAGTGTATAAAAACTTCTAAAGTTTTGCAATTGTGTAAACCTCACATTTAAAGTGCATAACTTAAATTTACTTGCACAGTTTATTTCCTCTGAGCCTTGGTCATGACTGAAAAGAGTCTATGGACTAGCCCACCCACCCTGTTAACAAATAGTAAATAAATAAATAAATCGATTGGGGTCTGGATCACTTAAGTTGCCTATATCTGTTCAAATGAGCCCTGCTATGATACATTACACAGCTTTGCATACCCGGACCTGTACAGTCACCTTCCTTCTGTAGGAGCATCACAGCAGTTATCCTTCAGGCAGTCGGCACAAAGCCTGTGGATAGGCTGAGGATGAACAGTTTAAGCACAGGTTCAGATAGTGCATACTTGGAACGCATGAATTTGCAGACCAATATGTTTTCTGGTGCCATGAAAGTATTGTTTTTAGCCTTTGACAGGGATTATAAGACTTGTTCCAAGACTGTTCCAGAGTGGTTTCAGGGTATGTTCCGAGACTGTTTCAGAGCGGTTTCAAGGTATGTTCCAAGACTGTTCCAGAGTGGTTTCAGGGTATGTTCCAAGAATGTCCATTTCTCAGATGTGACCCTTCTCCATTAATCCCCACACTAACAAGTTTTCTTCAACCATCCACAGAAAAAGTATGTTCCACAATAACTATTTGGATTTTGGCAGCAACACCCCTTTTTTATGAAAAAGAACATAGTCAAGGGGCAATTTGTATGCCTTAGCCGCATTGTTAGTGAAGATGAAAGTTTCACAAAAGAAAGCCTCTTTCTTAAACAGTTATACACAGACACTACCCAGCACACTTAGTGGACACCCTGTTGGAGGAAGTTTCAGTGAATAGACACAACAAATAACCCCCTATTTTGTCAAAAGGCTTTTGCCCAAATCCAGTTCCATCTTCCAATGACAGCCTGTGTTTTCCTCTTCCAATTTCAGTTGATGCAGAATCTATTCAGGACATAGTTTCTAGAAACTGGGATATTATCTCCAGTTGCCAAGAGATAGGCAAGGCACTAGGTCCCACTCCATCTTTCAGTTACAAGAGATCCCAGTCTCTCAAATCAGTATTTGATCTAGCTGATCAGAGAAATGAAACCGCATCTCCCCCTTCAGTTGGTATGTTTTGTTGTGGGAAATGTGTTTGCTGCCAGTACATTGCAAGTGAAGACTTTCACCTTACAGACTCCTAGACAACTAATTCATTTTTCAGACGCATTTGATTGTAATTCACCTTGCATAGTATACCTTCCTGTTTGCAATCACTGTGAGGCATTCTATGTTGGCAAAACTATTAGGAAGCTCAGCGATCGAATCAAGGAGCATTACCAGGCCATAAGAAAAGGTGAAGAAAAGAATGCGCTAGCTAAACACAAGCTAACCAACCCTTCCTGCTCCATTTTAAATTTCTCGTGTTAGACGGTGTCTCCTTGATCTATGGAGATGGGAACCTCCCAGCTAGAAGTTAAGGAGCTTAGATGGCAGGTTAAATGGCAAGCTGACATGCCTCCTGAGCTTAATGGTAATCTTAATGTAAAATCCATCCTTAAGTGGATTTGTTAGTGAGAACTCTTTCCTCTCCCCTTCTTTGCATAAAGAATTAATTATACAGCAGCTTTTATTTAAACAGTGTTCAGTTGATAACCTTTGTATTTCTGAAGAAGTTCGACTGTTAAATAACTTTAAAATGAACTTGACAACAAACAAAAGTGCTTAAATACAAGTGTTTCAATTTATTTCAAATTTTCTTAAACTGTTGTCTTGGTGGACATTTTTTACTGCAGGATTAAAAGAGTTAAACTACTGGATTAAAAGATTTCAAAGCTACTACACAAAGTGAAGTGATTTTTCTTTCATATCCAAAAACTTTTATGGATTTATAAGTGTTTGGAGAACTTTACAGTTCTTTTAATTCTATAATACCATGCATAAACATGCAGGGTGTTAAACATATCAAGGAATTAAAAGCCAAAAAAATAAATAAAAATCTAGGTATAGATGGTATTATACCAGAAATGAAAAATCCTTCTGGAAAAAACATTCAATACACATATGTTATAATCATATCCAAAATAATAAAATAATTCCACCTTCTTTGAGTTATACATTAAAAACATATAATAAAAAACTGCATGTGATAAAGATGCACTCCATTTCAATATTCACTTCAAATTTATGGAAATTTTAACAAATATAATTAGCACGTCTTGAACTTCATAGTAAATGATGACCATACAGGATTTACAATAAATAGCCTCAGGATAACATTAAAAACTTATCTCATTAATTGATTATACTGACTATAATAAACAATATTTGGCCATTATTAGTGCTGCTATAGGAGGAAAACATGTCATCTTTAAATTTGTTATATTTGATTAGCATATTAAAATATTATAATTTTCATAACATTTTTATTAATTTAATCTAAACCGATGTTTTAATTATATTCATATAAGATACGTCATTTCTTGTCACAACTATAATAAAAAAGGAATAAAACGAGAATGGCCCTTTTTACGTTTACTGTTTGAGCCGTCAGTGGAACCTTTGACAAATGAGTCAAGAGATCAAAGTAGTGGAAACAACATGACCTATAATCACAAATGCTACTTTGTTAAATATTCTAACTCAAGTAACAAATCATGATTATTCATAAAAGAAACTTCAAATAATTTCTAGTCTCATATTTAATAGTTAACTAATTCATGATTAGTACATAAAAAACTATTCTGAAGACTTTTTTAAAAGTAATTTGAATTGTCATCAATGACATATTTGTATATTTTGTACATTAATTTACAGAATATACTTCACAATTAAGGTAATATTATTAGTAACATAAAATATGCAAATGTGTTAATTTTGATAATAAATCATGCTTGAAAAATGAATTTTCATCATCACCCATAAAAGATCAAATCAGTGCATTAAATATAATATTGACATATTTTTATGACAACTAAATGTCTAAAATTGCATCACATAAGAGCTTGGGAAATGGAGACTAGGAATCCCAGACAGTGAAATACATTTTAAACCATCATTTTTAAAGTAGCAGTTCATTGTATAGACTGTTCTTATACAATTTTATGCAAGAAATCCATTCGGAAATGGCTGCAGAAAGCAAACATAACATATCTGATCAACATCTATAAATGTATCCAAAACACAATGTTCTAGTATTAATTATGAAATTATATTCAGTATTCCAGTGTGCATCCAATAATTTCAGTCTGTATCAATAACATATGAAAACTGGTTAACATTTTAATTATAGAAAATTAGACCTAAAATTGGATTGTCTTATAGATGAGAGAAAGGAATGAAAATGTTTTTGGCTTTGCTTCAGATATTTAGATAAGAACACACTTATGAACTTTGGAAATATTTTATCCAATTAATAAATCAGATTGATTACTAATCTGTGTATAAGATGTTTCATACTGAAAAGCTTATTAAGTATTATAAGTATTTAAATGTTGCTCACAACTTTTCTATGAGGATGACTGCATATACGCCATTCTTTTTTTTCAGAATATTTCCTGTGTAAGCATATTCTGTACATTTGAGTACTGTGTGCTCAGGGACTCTTCCTTGTCAGTTTTGTTTCAGTACTTTCAAACCCTGTCTCTCCTCCTGGATCAGTATCTCTATTTATCCAGATTAGAATGAAATTGCACTTTTACATTAGTCCTATTTCCCACTGAAATAAAACAAAAAATATTTTTTTCAAAATAGTTCAGTGAAAGGGTAAAAGTAGTTAATGCTGCTTAATGATAGAAAGTACAAGTTAAGTGACAAGAAATAGATAAAACAAAAATGCATGTCCACTTACCTTGTACAATTTGTAGAAGGTTTCATATATGAAAATTAATGAGATGAGAAATGCAAAGATTTCCTGTGTGAAGGGGCTAATGTACCGAACAAGGAAACTGCCCTCAACTGCCACAATGATGAAGACAATCACAACAAGCCAGAAACCGATCCAAACCCTTCCTGTGAGATATTCAATGTCTTGGGTATGGCAGAACTGCAGAAAAGCAAACAGTATATTTGTAATCAGGCAAAAGAGAGCACATTTAAATCAATGCTTGAGTGACTAAAACCTTGTTGTTGATTTAAGTCCTGCTATCCAGATGAAAAGCTTGGAGTTTCTCCTAATTCATGACTTGTAAGTGGCTTTGTCCACATGTAACCAACATTTCCACAGACCCTAGCAGCAGTGTAAAACAGGGCTACTGTGTGGCATAACCACAAACTACTAAATGCAGATTTGGCTTTTTAGTGAATTATTTATGTGATACCATACATTGTATATATAATAAAGACTTATCTAAATTAATTCCGGAAAGCTGGAATTCATTACTCCAAGATTTATGATACAGCAATGAATGTTTTTTAATCAGAATAATACTACTTACTAATCCTTTGGGGTTAAAGTGTGAGTGTAGCATTGCAGAAAACAATTCTGTATTATAAATTATACCTGTATGAAAAAATGTCATGCTAATAAGCTGAGCTGAGGAATTATACAGTTATTATTAAATGAAATTATTTTTGTAATCCACACTAACTCTAGGAAGTGATACATGAAAATTACACCTACACAATCAGCATTTACAGAAGCACAATGAGTTCACACACAATGACTTCATTAAAAAGAAAGGCATCATACGTCGGACATATGGACATTCCATGTAAGTCTACCACCTGTTTCAAGTCTTTCATCAAGATAGCTATCATGCTTTGCAGGATGCACTATTATTATTTGTCCTGCCTCCCAGGATTTAATATTTTGTTATCCTTTATAACAATCTTTGGGTATTGTTTCATGCAGGACTTTCTACCGACGTTTCCATTATTTTGCGAAAAGTGACTTTGGTATAAAATAGCTGTATTTTGTAGTTCTCATGGAGCATAGATGATCTTCAATGCCCCCAAAACCCTGTTTTTTAAAACTTCTTTAGATATTCCATAGATATGCATACAACTTCATTTTAGATTTGATCTTTGACAATAGATTTGATCTTTGACAATACCAAAACATTTGCATAGAGTTCGCTTCCTCTTTTTCATAATGACAGCACTTGGTATCATAGGTAGGTCCTAAGTTAACTACCCTTGTTAGCTATTTTAAGCCTTGACAGTTTTCTCATGTGAGAATCAAACCCTGTACCTTGTGTTTGTAAGGTAAAGACTTTAATCATTATGCTAACCTTGCACCTTAAAGAAATAAAGCCTCCAGGCTTTCTATATAGCATAGGTGTTTTACATCCATGATCATAAGCTCATAGATTAGTACGAGACTAGCTGCCCTTGTGGGCTATTTTTCAAGCCCTAGTCAATTTCCCTCAAAGGTGAGAAACAGACCCTGTACCTTGTGTGTATGAGGTAAACACCTTACCCATTAAACTAACCCCCAACAAATCATATCTGAGGGTATCAGCGTTGTCTGGTGCTACCTATGAATTATTCCTTTAGTTATATTCATATGAGGGGCCATTTGTAAACAGTACTGATCCTTTGCATAGTAGCTCCATGGCTCTGGGATTAATTCCTTCATTTCGCGTCTCATTTCATCTCTCCCTCCCTTTGTTGATGCTTCTATTTTTGTCATTAATTAGCAAACACTATTTCATTCCTTTTAACTACTCTCTCAGTACTTCAAGGTTATTTAAGTTTAAGTTTGGTGGAATTTGGTGGAATTTTATGGCACTTTGCATCTTGGTGGAATTTTATGGCACTTTGCATCCTTTTCATTTTGGATTATTTAAGTTTAACCCCAAATGAACAGATACAACTCTCTTCTCTTCCAATTCTCTCCATTCTGCCATGTGGTAGGTATGTGGTTATGTTATCAAAGTGCTCACATTTGGAGGCTCCTTTCCCTTTCCTGACCTCAACTTGATGGGCTGAAAACTTGCCTCCACAAAGCCTGCTGAATCCTGCCTATGTTCTAAGGGATTGTGCATGTATCGTCCTGCCCCCACCCAGAATGAGCATGCCAATCCTCTCCTGACTGCTCTGTCATAAGTTCATAGGTAAGTATTATGCTAGCTGCCCTAGTGGGGCATTTTAAGCCTAGCCAGTTACCCTCAAAGGTGAGAATATACCCTATACCTTATGTCTGGGTGGTAAATACCTTACTGATTATGCCAACTCCCAACCCCTGAATTATACAAACCCCCTATATTAACTCAGGTCACCTGAGCTGTAAGGAATTTATTCCTCTCCAAAACTACAGCTGGTTCCTCCTCTCAGAATAGTTTGCCAAGGGTGACCCAAACAGAAGCATAAGGTTATAAACAACATAGTTCCAATGATCACAAGGCTACCATGATAAGCTCTCAGTCCCAGATTCAATAACAGTACATTTTAAAGAAGCTAACAATTGTCATATCCTAAAATTAGGAAAACAAACAACAAAGTAGCATAGGAACATTTTTAGAATGGAAGACTTTTCACTTTCCTGTACAGATTTTTTTTAGAAGAATACTGCAGCATACTTCTCAAGTGTACAGATTTTCACAGAATGTCCCGATTTTTGTCTCATATTTTTGGCCCGTTTTCATAGAATTGTGGTTTTATGGCAAACTACTGGAAAGTCATTCAAAATTAAAGTTAGAAAATAATGACAGACATTTGAGTTTCAGACTTCACACTCTTCAGAATTTCAAGTTAACGTGAAACCTGCTATGTTATCAACATTCTAAGTTTGTAAGAGCAATATTTAAAAAAAGTGCCTATTTTTGGGCATTTGTTGCCCTGTAATTTACGGCTTTGTCCAGATTTCTACCTGTAAGAGGTTGAGAAGTATGTCAATTACTTGTTAAACTCCAATTGTTTTGAATTTATACAAACATTCACAAATGGCATTTTGTAATGTCCCATTTTCTGTATAATAATCTAATTTAAAGATTCTTGGACACTGTCACACTATGCCACACTCAAACCTCAGAAAAGTCATCGAACCCCTTCTAAATATCAAAGAATTGCACTGGACCTCCCTATACAAAATGAATACTTGTGCCGCCATGGCACTTATACAAACGTAAAATAATTCTAAATGTTGTTTAATATATTATGGTTTGACTACGGATTTGTAATCAGATACACATGCATTTGTTGAACAGTATCCCTGTGCATTAAGGCTGATTTACTAATACACCTAGAGCAAGACAAAAGCTGCCCCATATGCAATCTGTTAGGGGGCAAGACTGACAGTGCAATTAAGTTACTAACTGGACACAAAAGTAGTATCAGCAGTCAATTAAGCAGTACAGGATGACATATTTTGGATGCTTAAATGACATTTAGTATGACTAAATATTAGTAATTGTTGCAAAGAGCTTCTGTAAATTGTTTGCTACAGCTTCATATGTTCTTTCTTGGGAGGGGGGGGTCCATTTTTTTGGTCAATTTTAGGTGGAAAGGTAGCCAGTTGGGGAACTGCACAGGGTGTCAACTGAACTAACTTTGAGAGGATGCCACAAAACAATAGTAAACAAGTAAAGTTTTAACTGGCAACAGTTTTAGACTCCAATCCTTCCTTGCAACAGATACAGGCTTCACAAGGGAGACTAGCATTACCATTTGAGAAATTCTAATCTAATTCACCCATTAGGATTCACACTTTGAGAGACTGGATGAAATATCATCCACTACAGAGTGCAAAAGAAATGGTATGCTACTGTAACAGTCACATCTGTGCAGACTTCTTTTTTTTTATTTTACCTGCTGAGTATTTTACCCTACAGAAAACCTTGCAGTGAATCCTGCTGTGTCACCCAACCGCTCAGTTATTCCCTCTGCTTACAAGAATCCCCCTCAACCTTCTGATTTCTTGGCAGGATGAGCATAACTGCTGTCTACCTGAACAGCAATAAATAACTTTTTCAGCAATAACTTTTTGTGTTTCTTACAGGTTGCCGTCCATCAGCCCTTATGTTTGTGACCCACTGGGTCAATCACTTCCTGCACATGCAAATGCTGATCAGCTCAGAGTTTGTGACAGGAGGCTATCGCCCAGTCAGCCATCAGGAGTTTTTTGTATGCATCTAACTCACTAATCCTGTTGATGGCCAACAAAAGAATATAGAGTACTGAGTTCCACACATGCATACTGACATGCGTGCCTGGTCCCATCTGCAATTTGTGCAGCTTGGTGTGTCTCCTACTACCATTCGCAACCACCTCAGCCCCATAACTGCTAAATGCTGCCTTGTGTAATGCAATGAACCCAGCCACCACTAGGAGTCAGTATAAGTACTAGGCTACTCAGAGCCATCCTCTCCAACCCAGCTCTTCCAGTGTCCACGCTTTGTCATATTAAGGCAGTCATCCCCTCAGCGATCCTTGCATTAGAACCCAGATGTACGGTGACAATATTTTAGGGATACTTGAGGTTCTAACAAGCAGATATATATTAGACATACCTAATTACATCTCTCAACTTCTCTGCTCAAGAATCGAGTACAAAGACAAAATAATATAGGGCAACGTCCTAAAATAAGGGACATGTTTTTAAATATTACTAATTCACTTAGAAAGTTAATAGAACAACAGGTTTTCCATCCACATTCATCTTCTGAACATTAAGAACATTAAGAATGTGAAACTCTAATGCCTGACAGTAACAAATGACTGTAATCTTCAGTGATTTACCAGAGCATTAAACAGTGCTGCAGCTAAAATGGAATACAGTAAAAATACATTTAGGATTTCAAAATAAAGAAATTATTTATAGTTATTTAAAGGAATTGGGGCTACAAAAGTCACTATTTCATTTACAAGCTACACTTTCTACATTAATCTCTGTGCTTGTATTTACATTCTGGGAATAATTCTCCATTAAACTGGAAATAGGATCCAACCTATCAGAAAAAAACTTTCCTGGAATGCTACAACAGTCAAAGGCCTAGCTTATCGAGCTCAACACATATTAATGCACCATCTTTGGAGATGGCCATACGGACCTGGTATGTACAGCTGAAGGCCCATGATTATCGAGCTCAACACATACTAATGCGGCATCCTTGGAGAGTGCCATATGGACCTGGTATGTACAGCTGAAGGCCCATGATTATCAAGCCCAACACATACTAATGCAGCATCTTTAGAGATGGCCATATGGACCTGGTATGTCTAGTATATACAGCTGAAGGCCCAGGGTCACAGCCTTATTGACTGGGCATAGTCTTTAGCCAAGAAGGCTGGTGTTCACAGACCAATACTGACTGGGCATAGACTTCAGCCGTGAAGGCTGGTGTTCACAGACCAATATTGACTGGGCATAGTCTTCAGCCATGTAGGCTGGTGTTCACAGACCAATATTGACTGGGCATAATCTTCAGCCATGAAGGCTGGTGTTCACAGACCAAGTTCAAGTCCTTATAGGATGCAAGTTGCATTTTACTTCAAGAGTGTTGTCACTGATTTAGTCCAGACCCATCAGTTCTAAAGTCTTAAAAACATTCCAATGAGTCTTCAGCCTCAGAGGGAGAGTCACCATCATCATCACCATGACATGTTAACAGCACACGTACTCGGGTCTTAGCCTTGTTTGAAAACATCTCCAAAATGTTCCCTCTTCTGAATTAGATATAGGATTAGCAAAAGTGATAGTGAATTTAGTTACTAGATGATTGTCACAGATCTTTCCTGGGACTGAGTTCATATGCATCTAGTACTGGAAGAAGAGCCCATCTCATAATATTAGCACAGCAAATCTAACCTAATCCAAACAGATTAGCATCTATATATACAATGCAGAGACTTACCATTCAGCAAAAAGTATCGCATGAAGTACTACTTCCTATGGTTTGGATTTTCCCCAGAACTAATTAGTCGCAGTACGTGTTTTGTATTGTACGCACTGTGTCATGAGATCACAGTATGTACAAGCACTGTTTTCATTCTTGCAGAATGTTTCAATTTTTCCTATATTTTGGAGTCAGTATATTTACATTAATGAGTGGGAAGGTGAAGTCCTACACACAGTAGGTGCGGTTGCCTCCCTACAAAAAGTAATGTTATAGGTGTTTAACCTGCATGCTGAAGGAGATTCTAGCCACTGGGCTGTCCATAATCTTCTCATAGGGGATATTATAAAACATATCCCAGATATCTTAGTCACAAATTGCATCTCACAATGGCCATATCAAATCTCCAGCATCCAAAACCACATTCTACAACCTTTCCTGTTCTTCCATAATACACATTGCCTCTGCCATTCCAAACTAAAACTAGTCTTAAAATTTGACATGAAAATTAACACTTCAGTTACAAAAAAACATGTGATTAAAATTTAAGGCTATGTTCTGTTACTTGGTTCCTTCCTGTAGTCGTGGGTGTGATTTTCTCAGTCTCCGTTTTCCAGCTGTGTTACTCTGAGCTAATACTTAACCAGGCAGTGTTCCCATGTTGCCCCCAGAAAGGAAACTTGTGTCAGTGGGCTTATGTGGTTTACAAAATGAAAAAGTGTTTTTCATTAAAGAATGAAAGTATGTAGAATCCTACAGATAAAAAGAATAAGAACAACATTATTCCCAGGCACATTCTCCTCACACGTGCATAAATAAGAAATAGTATTTCATTGTTGTCATTACACAGCTTGTTTTTTTAATGTTGGGGATCTAACTCTAGCTTTTTCTTAATTATCAGGAAAATAATTCATATGTTTTATTAATAATAATTCCACCGTCTTACTGTATATTCACAAGCTATAAAACACGCGGTTCTCACCATTTTCTATGTTGTTGTGTCTTTCGGCTTTTCCCGGTTAGGGGTCGCCACAGCGGAAAGGTTCTCACCATTTTCTATGTTGTTGTGTCTTTCGGCTTTTCCCGGTTAGGGGTCGCCACAGCGGAAAGGTTCTCACTATTTTATATAATGTGTTCTAATAAAATATTCTTAATGCTAAATTTTTTGCAGTTGGCACAGAGGTCAAGGTTGCGTCCTCAGTTGGCACAGAGGTCAAGGTTGCGTCCTCAGTTGGCACAGAGGTTAAGGTTGCGTCCTCTAGCTCTTGTGGTACAGCAGATGATTCCCTCAACCTTCATTTGCTTCAAGCATGACCTTAAGTCACATAACCAGACATCGTTCCTGGGTCATCCTTGAAAAGGGACTGTGTGTCCAGTGAACCTACCTGGTTAACAAATAGGATTATTATTAATAACCTAGCATGTTCAGCTATTCATTCCTTTAATATTCTATTTGTTTTACCAACACAGATGTGTAGACTTTGAAAACATTCATTCTTGATGTGAATGTTTATTTACAAAAATAGAGAACTGGCAACAAGTACTTATAGCTAGCCTTGCAAGAAAATATTGTTCTTGTGTAGAGATAGTATGTACCCTTGTTATGCATATGTACTCTTATGTATCTGCACCCTTGTTATGTATATGTACCATTGTTATGTATATGTACCATTATGTACATGTACCCCTGTTATGTACATGTACCCTTGTTATGTACATGTACCCTTGTTATGTATATGTACCATTGTTATGTACATGTACCCTTGTTATGTATATGTACCATTGATATGTACATGTACCCTTGTTATGTATATGTGTCATTGTTATGTATATGTACCATTGTTATGTATATGTACCATTGTTATGTACATGTACCCTTATGTATATGTACCATTGTTATGTACATGTACCCTTGTTATGTGTGTCCATCCATCCTCAACCCCTTTTTCCCATTTTTGCACATGGGGTTGGGGTGTCACCAACAGTGACAATCATCTCGAGCCAAGGTTCACATCACCAGGTGTTATGTATATATACCCTTGTTATCTACGTAGGAATATTTTAAAGGACCAGTTCATGCATCTTTCACATTTAACTAGTGATGATCATGTTAGGTATGAGGTATTTAAGAAAATGCAAATTGATTTTTTTATTGAAAGGTGTGAGGGCTGCCAGATAGGATTTTATACATAATTCTATCATTTGTAAATATGAATGTTGAACTACATGCTTGTTTTCTTAAATGAAAGAATATGCTGTGAAATGTTGAACTTAAAACAATGTAACAACATTGCCCTCTGCTGTAAAGAAAGCTAAGTCAAGCACTACTTGTCTGTCCTTTGAAGTTAGAATTATTACATGACTGTCTTAGATGTTTACAATTTGGCTCCGGACAGGCTAGATGAAGGCTTCCTGCCTATTGTTTTAAGGCTAAAGTTAATGACCAGAATTTGCATGCATAAATGTCCTTTATTGCTCTAGTTTCTGCCTAGGTGTAAAAGAATGTAGATGCAGTTTCTGTTGGCCTGGGAACCTCAGGAAAGTGAAAAAATGTGAGGCAGAGCACCTCGCTGGCCTTGTTCATATGTAATGTTTATCAGAACTGCAATTTCAATTTAAACAGAGAGAATCAGAAGGCATTAAGCATTTTTGTCTTGACCATCCAACTCACAGCACTGTCTTGCTCATATGTAAATTATCTTAGACTTGTGTTTTCTTTTAGAAATAGCTAGAAACTAGAAATATTAGACTAAGTGTTTTTCTGTGATGTCAGAACTGTACTACTGAATTATTTTAAGTATTTCTGTGTGATCTCTGAACTTTTGACTAGCAGAGTAGTAGAAAGTATTGTCTTGTGTTTTTATTATTTATTATTAAATATTTTAAAACCTTTTAACTGTGGCTGTTTTGTGTAGAGATAAGTTAAGCTCTAAGAGTACATTTCATGTATATAAGGATCCTGTACCAAGTCACTCTAATAAGCTTTGACTGTTTAGTTATACTACCAATTGGTTAATAATACTGCACAGTAATAATTGGACACTCCTTTAAGGGCCTTTGAGTAGCTGATAATTATTAGCTGGGTGGTGGCAGGGGTTTCTACCATACAATCTGGGTAAAGGGGCACAGCTGGAGAACCTGTGCCAGCCTTTCCCAGGAGTGTCTGTGTGGTTGTATAAACTCTTTATCTCAATGTGTGTGTGTGTGTGTGTGTGTGTGTGTGTGTGTGTGTGTGTGTGTGTGTGTGTGTGTGTGTGTCAGCTACTTGGGCAGGGACATGAAGCACTGGTTGGATAGAGAGAGTGCTAGAGGTTTTAGCTTGCTCAGCTAGGCTGAGATTTGGACCCCATAGTTGTGCCAGTGGGGAGTCTTATTGGGGACCTGGAGAACAAGGGAGTGACCAGCCCTGACTGTGATCTCTTTGTGCTCTTAAGGGAAATTGCACTTTACTGTGTGTATTTGTTGTCCTTTCTTCATATATGAGACACCCTCTCTGGAGTTAGTGATGAGGATTGAGGCTCCTTGATTGCTGGGCCATGACGCAGATGTCATAGTTGTGTTTGGCAGCGTGGGATGTGCACATCACATATTAATTAGCTGGCAAATACTAATCGGCTTGTAGTGGTGTGGGTAGAGTGAATACCTGTAGCTTGTGTACAGTTAGCTTTGAAGGTGTTTTGTACTCTAAAACAATGATGCAGTGAATACTCAGAGTTCAGATCACAATTGTTTTATTTCTTTTGTTAGCTTAGTTAGTCAGGGTGAGCAGGCAACATGTCAGCCGAGTAGTATGGAAAGCTGACAAGGAGCCTGCTGTTGGGGATGTACCAGGCTAGGGGACTGGTGCATGGAAACCTGACTAAGGCAGACCTGATTGCAGCCTTGGTTACAGCTGCATCAGAAAACAGCAACCAGGAGGACAATCAGACTGGCAGTGAAGATATAATACCCTCGGAGAATGGACAGCTCAACCTTTCTGCAGTGGACTTAAAAATCCAGCTGGAGCTAAAGAGACTTGAGTTGGAGGCCAGGCATGTGGAATTAGAAGCAGCTGAGAGACTGAGGCATCTAGAGAATGAGGAGAATAAGTAACTACTACACCTAGAAGCTGAGGAAAAAGAGAGGCGGAGGCAGCATGAGAAGGAGATGCTGACTCTTCACCAGAGTCATGGAGGTAATGGGGAAGGGAGTAACTGGACCCCCAGAAGCACAACAGGTCAGTACATTTCTTCCCCAGTTTACAGGGGGGGGGGATACTTTTGATAGTTTCATTCATTTTTTTGAGAGGGTCTTTAAAAAGTATGAAGTTGACAAAGGGCTCTGGTTCCTGACCCCCTTACTCCATGGTAAAGCTGTAACTGTATTATCTAAGATGTCTGACATTGCATGTTTTGATTATACTGGTGTAAAAAATGTCTGTTACAGTTTTTTTAAGCTAACACTTGAAACATATAGGAAAATGTTTTGTGAGCATAGCCACAAGGCAGATGAAAGTGTGTGTGAATATGTTGCTGAACTGAGCACTTATTTCCACAGGTGGGTGAGTTGATGTCATGCCACCACTTCTGAAGGGCTGGCAGACCTTCAGGTGAGGGAACAAGCCCTTAGCACTTTGCCTGAGGATATGAGGATCTGGTTAGCTGATAAGACAATGTGATACTTCAGATGAGTTAGGGATGAAGGGAGACCTATATGGAAGGGGACCCCAGTACTGCTCATGGGTCTAAAGGAACCCATGGTGGGCAGCACAGACTGCCACAATGGAATCTGCTAGTAGCAAGTGAAGTCACTAGTCCAGGTACACATCCAGGAGCTAGGGTTAAGTATTTTGAATGCAATCAGTGGGGCCATGTGGCATAGAGGTGTCCACAGAGGCAAGGCAGGGAACAAAAGGTGAGGGAGCCAGTAAGTGGGAAAGACAAAATGTCAAAAGTAGGTTGTCTTGAGACAACAGGGGTACTAAACTACTATCCTGAAGATGTCCTGATTGGAAAGAATTTGGATGAAGCAGTGCCATGTACTTATGCAGTTACATGCAGTAAGGCTAGGAGACAAGCATGTGGGTCTGGTAGCCTAGGGGTGACCCAGACAGACTACATACTTGCAGCCAGGACTGCTGAGGTGGCTACCTCAGGGAGGGAGCTACTCTGTAATAGTGAGACTGAATGCGAGCCACAGCTGTGGGTACTGATGTTCCCTTGATCAGAGTGACTGCAAAGGTAAAGGTGAGTAGTAGTATCCAGGCTGACAATGAGGCACCACTGTCAGAGGATGCCAGACTTCCTGTGGAAGGGGAGCTGGGAAGGGTTACAAGGAGAGAGTTGAGACAGGCTCACCTCTCAGACCCTACATTGCAAGACCTGAGGCAGGTAGCTAGGGAGGCACCTGATTCTCAAGGAAAGGGGGATCTGTATACTGGGACAAAGGGTTACTATACAGAGAGTGGACCCCTGAGGGAGAGATAGAAGGTAAGAGAGTACAGCAGTTGGTAGTGCCTAGAGCCTACCATCTGGCGCTTCTAGCCATAGCCCATGATATTCCCTTTGCAGGTCATATGGGCATAAAACGTACAAAGAGGCATATTATGCAGAACTAATATTGGCCTGGAATTTCCAGAGATTTAACATGGTAGTAAGATTAATGGAAAATCATATTTTGCCATGGAAAAATTTAACTGTAACTCATGTGGAGTGATTTATATTATTGGATGTAATTGCTCTAAGATCTCGTGGTATATAAAGCAAACTACAAGAAAGGCCAAAGTTCAGATTCTAGATCACAATGGAGACATCAGAAGGAAAAACATGGATAGCCCTGTGGCTGACCACTTTATATCAGAACATAAAGGGCAAATGGGGGGTTCATTTTTAGTGTACTAGCCCAACCTAAAGTTTATAATGGCAACTTCAAAAAGGAATTGAATAAACTTGAGTATAGGATGGTGGTTAATTATCACACATTAAGCCCTAGAGGAATGAACTTAGATAGTAATATAACTTTGTAAAAAATAAGATAGCAGGATTAAAGAATAAACACAGTAAGACTGGAATTAAGTTTAAAATTAAAATTTAGTCCAAATTATGATATAATCAGTATTTTAAAATAGTTAGTTTAAGATAATAAATTATGGTTTTGATTAATTGAAAGGCTAATATGAAGTTTTTCATGAGTACATTAATTTATAAGCTCATAGTAAGAGTGTTTATGAAATGTAATAAAATAAATTCAAAAATTCTCTTATGTACTTGTATGCATGAATTATTAACTTATGTTTGAAGTACAGGGTTATATTTTATTTATTTATTTTACATTTGTTGACTGGGCTAGTCTAGCTGGATATATTTCCATTTTCAGTAGAGGCCCGGGGAGATAAGCTCCACACAAGTTATTAATAAAAAAACAAAAAATATATCATATGTGTTTGTTTTTTATTTGATGTATATACAATGTTTTCCCTTTTTGAGCTGTATAGATTTGCACTATGTGGTTGCACTTTAAGGAAATCAGTTAATTGTGACTATTAAATATTTAATTGATTATTTAATTGATTAATTAACTGAATGTAATTGTTTGTAGTGTTTGGTATATAAGGAGGTGAATTTTTGAGGTAAACTGTTCCACTAAAGGTGAATGGCCGAGGTACCAGAACATGAAATAAAAGGTTAATAGCATCTCCGAGCATTGTTCTTTCCATGGTGATGTATCTTTGATGTTGTTCGAGAGCTTCTAGCCATAGCCCATGATATTCCCTTTGCAGGTCATATGGGCATAAAACGTACAAAGAGGCGTGTTACCAGAACATGAAATAAAAGGTTAATAGCATCTCCGAGCATTGTTCTTTCCATGGTGATGTATCTTTGATGTTTTTCGAGAGCTTCTAGCCATAGCCCATGATATTCCCTTTGCAGGTCATATGGGCATAAAACGTACAAAGAGGCGTGTTATGCAGAACTTCTATTTGCCTGGAATTTCCAGAGATGTAACAGTGTACTGCAGGACCTGTGAGCAGTGTCAAAAGGTAGGTAAGGCAGGAGACAAGGTGAAAGCTCCTTTGATGCCTTTGCCTATGATTGAAGAGCCATTTCAGATGGTAGCTATGGATATTGTGGGTCTTCTGAGTACCCCAAGTTCTACAGGGAAAAAGTATATCCTAGTGGTAGTGGATTATGCTACACGATACCCTGAGGCAGTGGCTTTGTCCTCCATTGAGGCAGAGACGATGGCAGATGCTTTGTTAGAGATTTTCAGCAGATTGGGTTTCCCAAAAGAAATACTGACTGACAGAGCTGCCAATTTCATGTCAGACCTGCTGGCTTATCTGTGAAAGTCCTATGGAGTGAAGCACATGAAGACCACCCCCTACCATCCCCAGACTAATGGTCTTGTTGAAAGGTTAAACTCTACAATCACATCCATGCTATGGGCATTTGCAGATCAGTTTAAGAGGGAGTGGGACAAATATTTGCCCCATCTGTTGATTGATTACAGAGAGGTTCCCCAGGAATCCACAGGTTTTTCACCCTTTGAGTTGCTGTATTGGAATAGGGTGAGGGGACCTCTAGATTTAATTTGAGATGAGTGGGAAGGTAAGTGCGAGTCTCACAAGGGGTCTGTTGTGGCATACATCCTAAAGATCAGGACACAGCTCGGGGAACTCATGGGCTTAGCCAAGGAGATCCTGACAGAAACACAACAACAGAAAAAGGTGTGGTATGACAGGAATGCTCGAGCTAGAGAGTATGCAGTGGAGCAGCAGATAATGGTTCTCATTCCTGTCAGACACAACAAGCTGCAAGCAGCTTGGGAGAGTCCCTACAAGGTGGTAAGAAAGGTAAGCGATGTTAACTACATGGTGGAACTGCTAGGCAGATGGTAAGGGCACAAATTGCACCATGTTAACATGATGAAACCTTACCATGATAGGGAGGCCCTTGTGCTGAGCATTTGCAGTGGATTGCAGGAGGAGTCTGTGGGAGATCTGGGGACTGATATCCTTAGTGAGGCTCGGGCTGACACTTCAGTGGAAGGGGTAGCAATGTCCCAGCAGCTATCTCCTACCCAGGTTTGAGAAATACGAGCAGTGTTGTAGAAATTTGGGGACATGTTCACAGGGAAACCAGGGTGCACCCACCTGGTGCACTTCCAGGTGGATACAGGACCCCAAAGGCCTATTAGGCAGGCCCCTTATAGAGTGCCTGAGAGAGTCAATCAGACTCTGAGGGAGGAGGTACAGGAGATGTTGGAACTAGGGGTCATTCAAGAGTCCAACAGTCCCTGGGCCTCCCCAGTGGTGCTGGTGCCAAAGAAGGATGGCAGCACCAGGTTCTGTGTGAACTACAGGAAATTAAACAGTCACACAGAGTCGGATATTTACCCCATGCCTAGGACAGATGAGGCCCTAGAGCAGCTGGGTGGGGTTAAGTATCTTACAACCATTGAGCTTACCAAGGGTTACTGGCAGGTGCCCTTGACTCCCAGTGCTAGAGAGAAGTCAGCCTTTGTGACTCCTTTTGGCTTGTATGAGTTCACAAAGATGCTCTTTGGGATGAAGAATGCCCCAGCAACTTTTTAGAGGCTGGTAGATCATATCCTAGCAGGAGCAGGAGGGTTTTTGCCATCTACAGCCATTCCTGGCCAAAGCACCTTCAGCATGCCAGGGAGGTGCTGGGCAGACTACAGACAGCAGGGTTGACCATTAAGCTGAGCAATTGTCAGGTGGGTAAGGCAGAGGTCTCCTACCTAGGACATAGAGTGGGGAGTGGTAAGATAAGGCCAGAAAGTACAGTTGTGTACACTTACCATAAATGTAGATGTTCAGGTGTATTCTCTGTTGCAGTCATTACATTTGAGTTATCTGCTTGCAGTAGCCCTCAGTCGGCCTGATTAATAAAGTCTTGGGTCTTGCATCGGTTGCTGTCTCTTCTTCCATGACATCAGGTTGTCGGGGATATAAAACATGCAGCTGATGCCATTACATCAGTTTTTCTTGCACCAGATGTCAGGTTCCCCCCTAATGGGAAGCAAATAAATATATAAAAAATACAAGGTTATACCTCCACCAAAAAAGCAAATACACCAAAAAGCTTTTAAGCATAGTAAAGGAAAGTAGAGGTACAGCCAAAAGAAGTCAGGGGGCTGGAGGGAGGGTAACCAGGACTGCAACAGTGAATACACTCGAAAATCTACATTTATGGTAAGTGTACACAACTGTACTATGTTTTTCGTGTTTTACTGTTGCAGTCATTACAGTTGGGTAGATTCCCAAAGCTAAGGTTGGGATGAGGAATTTAAGTAGCAGTGGGACCAGCTATAAGGCCCTGCAAGACTGCAGAGGCAAAGCCAGCTCTGGACTTAGAGAAAATTGGTAAATGATAATGCTTGGTGAAAGTATGTACAGAACTCCAGTTAGCAGCTTCTAGGATGTCCCTGGTAGGGATGCCTCTGAGAAAGGCTGTAGAAGTAGATGCAGCCCTGGTAGAGTGGGGTCTGACGCCCTGTGGGATAGGTTTTCCATGATGCCTATAGCATAAATTAATGCAATGGCCTATCCATTTAGAAATGGTTTGCTTTGAAATAGCCTTCCCCACTTTCCCTGCAGCAAATACCACCAGCAGTTGTTCAGATTTCCTTTGAGGTTTAGTCCTGTCCAAGTAGAATCTAAGTTGTCTGTGCACATCTAAGGAGTGCAGTATCCATTCCCCTTTGTTCTGTGGATTAGGAAAGAAGGTTGCCAAATGAATGGACTGATTAAGAGCCACACTGGATACCACCTTGGGCATGAAGGAGGGATTGGTTCTGAGAGACACCCTCTCCGCATGAAAGATAATGAAAGGCTCCACTGCTATAAGGGCCTGAAATTCAGATACCCTTCTTGCTGAAGTGATTGCTAAAAGGAAAGCTGTTTTCCAAAAATAAATTTTAAATTTGCAGTAGCAGCTGGCTTGAAAGGAGGAAGAGAGAGTTTCTCCAAGACAAAGTTAAGGTCCCAGGCTGGAGTTGGAGCTCTCCTCGGTGGCCTTAAATTTTTGGCCTCTCTGAGGAACTGCTTGAGCAATGGGTGAGAGAAGAGGGAAGGCTCTGTGCTATAATGAGCTGAAATGGCTGAGGTGTGAATTTTGATGGAGGAAAAGGACAAGCCCTTATGAAGCATCTCAGTCAAGTATTGTAAAATCTGAAGTAAATTGGGCGCTGCTGTGTTTATCCCTTCAGATTGGTTCCAGGCACAGAACCTTTTCCATTTCACAGCATAAGATTATCTAGTACTAGGTCTCCTTGCCTCTAAAATGATATCCATCACTGGTTTACTGAGGGGTGGTAAAGGAGAGATTAGGTAATTAGCCAGGCTGATAGGTTCAGGGTTTGAAGCTGAGGGTGCAGAATCTGGTTCTTCTGCTGAGACAAGAGGGAAGGTGTCTGAGGCAGGTGCCATGGGGCCAACTATGAGACACTGCACAACAGAGGGTACCAGTGTTGGCGTGGCCAGTCTGGTGAAATCAAAATCATTCTTGGCTTGTCCTGTTTGATCTTTAGTAGTACTTTGGAGAGCGGAGGCAGAGGAGGAAAGGCATAAACTGATAGCTTTTTCCAACTGAAGGACAGAGCATCCACTTTCCAAGCTTGTTTGTGGGGAATCCTTGTGCAAAATTTGTTCAATTGATAGTTCTGGGGGGAGGCAAATAGGTCTATATCTGGGCTCCCCCATTTGCTTTTCAACATGTTGAAAATCCTTGGTTCCCGTTTCCACTCATGTGGGTACATAAGGTTTCTGCTTAGTCCGTCTGCCAGTGTATTTAATTTTCCTGGCAGGAATTGAACTTGGAGGTGCACTTGGTAGCTCAAGGCTGTGTTCCACAATGCCATGGCAAGTCTGCAGAGGGGGTAAGAATGTGTACCCCCCCCTGCTTGTTTATGTACCACATAACAGTAGTGTTGTCCATCTTTACCATTAGTTGTCCTGGAAGAATGTGATACTTGAAGGCTGTCAGAGCATTCTGTACAGCTAACATTTCTTTTTGATTGATATGCAGGTGCATTTGACTTGGGTTCCATTTGCCCTGAATGCACTTCCCTGCCAGGTGAGCCCCCCATGCATAGTCTGATGCATCTGTTGTTAGGGCTGAGGTAGTGGGGGGTAGCGTGAATGGTAGGCCCTTGTTTTGGTGGCAGGCCACTGCCCACCAAAGGAACTCTAGGCATAGGCAAGGTATGATAGGAATCATTGCTTCTAGATCCTGAGAATGTTGACACCATAGGCTTTTTAGATACCATTGTAGTTTCCTCATATGCAGTCTTGCATATGAAAATAGAAGAATGCAGGAGGTCATGAACCCCAAGGCTTGCATTTGCCTTGCAGATAACAGGGTTTTTGTGGCCACTTGTTTGAAGTAAGTTGTCAAATGAATCTGTTTCTCTGGCGTGAGGAAAGTCATCTGGGAAGTTGTATTCAAGCTTGCTCCCAGGAATATAATTTGTTGACAGGGTACCAGGTGTGATTTCTTTTCATTTATGGTGTACCCCAGACAAGTCAGCACCCTTTGTACAAAGGCCAGATGATTCAAAAATATGTCCTGGCTTTCTGCCTTAATTAGACAATCATCCAGGTATGGGTATATTTGAATATTTCTTTGTCTGCAAAATGCGATGACTGGAGCAAGGCACTTTGTGAATACCCTGGGTGCAGTAGATAAGCCAAAGGGTAGTGCAGAGAACTGATAATGCGTGTAGCCTGCTTTGAAGAGTAGGTATCTTCTGCAAGATTCCCTGATAGGGATGTGCAGGTATGCTTCTTTTAAATCTAATGTTGCCAACCAAGCATCCTTGCCTAGCATAGGAAGCAACTGGCGAAGAGTCAGCATCTTGAATTTTGGAATCAACAAAAAGGTGTTTAGAGTAGAAAGGCCCAGGATAGGATGCCATGAGTTGTCGTTTCTGGGTACCAGGAAAAGTCTTGAATAGAAACTTTGTCCCTTTTCCTCTTCTGGTACCAACTGAATAGCCCCGTGTTTAAGTGGAAAGTACTTGCTTTTTGGGCCTCTGCCCACTGATTTGGGGGTAGATCTGGCCATCTGCTTGTTGTTGGTAACATGTGGAAATGAAATCTGTATCCTTGGGACACTATATTTAAGACCCATTTGTCCTGGGTAATAAGTTTCCAGTTTTTGGCCTGCAGACCAATCTTTCTGCCTAAAGGAGCATTCAGTTGAGAAGTGCTTGGAAGTTTTAAAATCAAGTCATTCAGACAGTTTTCCATAGGGGGAGTCTTACTACTCCCAGATTTGGATGAGGAAGCCCCCCACTGCTTAGTTTTGTGCGTGCCCTGTGACTGAAACCTGGGGTTTCTGCTGTGTTTGGATTGAGAAGATCTTAAAGGGGCCAAAAAGGACCAGTTCTTAGAGGGCCAGTGCCTACTAAACCTTGGAGGCTGAACTTGTAAAACATCTTTCACAGTTTGCATAGATTTAACTTTATCTTCCATCTTTTTAAGAACTTCCTCAGCTTTGTTGCCAAACAGGCGGTCCTGATTTAAGGGAGCATCCAACAGTTTAGCTTTAACATGATCAGGCAAAGATTGCTCCTTAAGCCAAGCATGCCTTCTGAGTACTGATCTAGTGACAGCAGCCCTGCAAGAGGCTTCTAAAGAATCAAATCCACATTGCAAAGTATGTTTTCCAACCTGTTCAGCAGAATGCATTAAATCCTGTAATTCTTTATTTTCAGCACAGTCAGGAATCAACATCATTTTCTGTTTAAGCAATCCAAAAATATGTTGGTGATACTTTAACATATGAAACTGACAGTTTAAGGCCCTAATGGCCAAGGTTGCAGACTTGTAAACCTTCTTACCCCATCTATCCAGCACCCTGGAGTCTCTATTAGAAGGGGTAGGATTTTTAGCAACAGAAGCCTTAATGCCCTTTGGTCCCTGTGAAATAGTCTCTGTATCTGCAATAGGATTTTTAAAAAGGAACTTGTGAGAATCAGGGACCCTGTAATATCTATCAGGTTTTCTGGGAGCAGGAGGTAAAGAATCAGGGGCCAAACTAGATTCCAAAAAGGCATTATCTACAATGTCTAGTACAGGAGGTATAGCTAAAGGCCTATGCTGAGGTAGGAATAAGAAATCCCTAAGCCTCTTTTTTAAATCAGAAAAATCCTGGCTTTCCCAGTGGACATGCCCCCTTAGAGTGTGAAAGGTTTCACCAAAAGAAAAATCTTCTGGAGGAGAAGCAGAGGGAGTAGAGTCCTCTGCATCAGAATCCTCATAAGTAGATAAAGGTAAATCCAGATCATCAGAAGACTCTTACAAATCAGAATCCTGATCAGAGGATTCATAAACAAATTCATTCCTAGGTCTCTTAGAAGAGAAGGGGTTGGCTTCCCCTGATTAGAGTTATAAGGTCTTCAGCCATTTTTATCATTTGTTTTTTTAGGCATAGAGGCCTGTGCATGCAGCCTGGGTGTCAGTTTCTTAGGCATGGTTCGAGGTTTAGGCCTTAAAGAAGAAGGAGGCATCAGTTTAATATGTAAGTCCATAGGCCTAAATACACCCTCAGAAGCCAGTGCCTGCACAGCGGCTCCGGACCTATCCAAGGTAGAGACAGCCGCAGGTTCAACAGTTGAAGCATCTCGCGGCATGCCGGACTCCTAATGGGTTTCAGTAAAGGCCTGCAAATCTGAAGTAGCAGGTATCAGGGGCTGCAAAAGCACCTCACTGAGTACCGGTGAACTGGTAACTGGCTTAGGAGACGCGTCGTTGGCAGCTTTGGACCTAGGTGGCCTGTCTCTGTCTTTATCTTTGCATTTTTTTGGAATACCGGTAGTCGGATGGCTAACCGATGACATTTCAGGATAATTGAACCGACAACTAAAATATATAGAGGTGAAAATATACCGACGGATAGTGTGTTGATTAAATAAGGCACAAAACCGACAGCAAGGTAAGTCGTGGTCAGGGCCTAGGCAAGGAATACAGTACGAATGAAAATCTTTGTGAGGCATTTGCTTTCCACAGGAAATGCAATTATTAACTTTTACTGACATCGGTAAGGAGCAAGAAAAAGTTTCCCCAATGGGGTACTTAGTTTTAGTTGAAGACTTTGCTTCTGAAACTCGAAAATGAAAATTTCAGGAGTCAGCCGACTGGCTATTGTGAACTGCTTCTGCTTCAGGCACCGCACGGCAAGAAAGACTGATGTAATGGCGTCAGCTGCATGTTTTATACCCCTGACGACCTGACATCATGGAAAAGAGACAGCAACTGACGCAGGACCCAAGACTTTGTTAATCAGGCTGACTGAGGGCTACCGCAAGCAGATAACCCAAATGTAATGACTGTAACAGTGAAACATGAAGAACATCCTGCCAAAGTGGAAGCCATTCATGCATGGCCTGCACCTGTTACTAAAAAGCAGGTGAGGGCATTTTTAGTGACAGCAGGGTACTACAGAATGTTTGTCCCCAGTTATAGTACCATAGCTGCTACCCTCACAGGCCTGATAGAGAAGAACAGGCCAGATAAGGTAGTGTGGACCCCAGCATGTGAGCAGGCATTCCAGAAGCTTAAAGAAGCTTTGGGAGGTCCTCCTGTGTTAGCCAATCTAGATTACAAATAATTTGTTGTGCAGGTGGATACTTCAAACCATGGAGTGAGGGCTGTACTTAGCCAGATTTCTTCAGAGGGAGAAGAGCATCCAGTTTATCTCAGTCATAGGCTCAAACCCAGGGAGGAATGCTATGCAGCTGTAGAGAAGGAATGTCTAGCCATAGTGTGAGCACTGCAGAAACTCCAGCCTTATCTGTATGGTAGGAAATTCACTGTTATGACAGATCACAACCCCCTAACATGGTTAAACAGAGCCAGCCAGCAAAATGCCAAGTTGCTAAGATGGAGCCTAGGGTTACAAGCATAAGATACGTCAGTGGAGCACCCCAGTGGGGTTAGCAATTTCAATGCAGATGGTTTCTCAAGACAGGGAATGGGGTGAGGAACACTCAGATAAACCTGACCTTCTCAAGCGGCATTTCTCAAAGGTCACTTGAAAAACTAGCTTGCGTTCTCTGGGGGGGGTGGAGAAATGTGAGGGCTGCCAGCATAGCCAGATAGGATTTTATACATAATTCTATCATTTGTAAATATGAATGTTGAACTACAGACTTGTTTTCTTAATTGAAAGAAAATATTGTGAAATGTTGAACTACAAGCTTGTTTTCTTAAATGAAAGACTATGCTGTGACATGTTGAACTTAAAACAATGTAATAACATTACCATCTGCTGTAAAGAAAGCTAAATAAAACATTTCTTGTCTGTCCTTTGAAAGTTAGAATTATTTCATGACTGTTTTTGATGTTTACAATTCGGATCTGGCTGGGCTAGATGAAGGCTTCCTGCCTGTTGTTTTAAGGCTAAAGTTAATGACCAGAATTTGCATACATAAATGTCCTTTATTGCTCTGGTTTCTCCCTAGGTGTAAAAGAATGTAAATGCAGTTTCTGTTGGCCTGGGAACCTCAGGAAAGTTAAAGAATGATGTAATGTTTATCAGAACTGCAATTTCAATTTAAACAGAGAGAATCAGAAGGCATTAAGCACTTTTGTCTTGACCACCCAATTCACAGCACTGTCTTGCTCATATGTAAGTTATCTTAGACTTGTGTTTTCTTTTAGAAATAGCTAGAAACTAGAAAGATTAGACTAAGTGTTTTTCTGTGATGTCAGAACTGTACCATGAATTATTTTAAGTATTTCTGTGTTATCTCTGAACTCTTGACTAGCACTGTGTAGTAGAAAGTATTGTCTTGTGTTTTTATTATTTATTATTAAATATTTTAAAAACATTTTAACTGTGGCTGTTTTGTGTAGAGATTAGTTAAGATCTAAGAGTACATTGCATGTATATAAGAATCCTGCACCAAGTCACTCTAATAAGCCTTGATTGTTTAGTTATACCAATTGGATAATAATATTGGACAGTAATAATTGGACACTCTTAAGGGCTAATTATTAGCTGGGTGGTGGCAGAGATTTCTACAGTATAGTCAGAGTAAAAGGGGTACAGCTGGAGAACCTGTGCCAGCCTTTCCCAGGAGAGTCTGTGTGGTTGTATAAACTCTTATGTCAATGTGTGTGTGTGTGTATCAGCTACTTGGGCAGGGATATGAAGCACTGGTTGGACAGAGAGGGTGCTGGAGGTTTTAGCTTGCCCACTAGGCTGAGATCTGGACCCTATAGCTGTGCCAGTGGGGAGTCTTATTGGGGACCTGGAGAGCAAGGGAGCGACCAGCCCCAGACTGACTGTAATCTCTGTGTGCTCTTAAGGGAAATTGTACTTTACTGTGTGTATTTGTTATCCTTTCTTCATATATGAGATGCCCTTTCTGGTGTTAGTGGTGAGAATTGAGGCTCCTTGATCACTGGGCCAGGGTACGGGCATCACAAAAGGTTATAAAGACAATGAAGGTGTGAGTGTTACAGACCTGCAGACATTGAAAATGGGTACAAAGACTCTTAAAAAGCAGATGCATCCCCAGCCAAAAAAGCTAGTCATTTAATTCTCATAAAATGTAAATTCCAAAAAGCACATAACTCTTCTTATTTTCATAGGAATGTAAGACATTACCCAAAACACATTTTAAAAAGACTGAAAAAATGAAGGAAAAATCCAAGTATGTTATCAGAGTGCAAAATGTGTAGACTTTAATGAATTCTGTTGTAAAAATTCTACCACACAATGTCACTGATGTTTGCTTTTGAAAAGGGGAGGCATAAGATGTGTGTCCTCTTTCTTTAAATTATTGATGCCACTGGTATATGGGTCATGTAATATGGGTTTCTGTGTAACAAACAGCTTAAAAATCATGTGTTGGAGGGGAGCCTGAAAAAAATGTGTGGAGGTGTAGATCAAGTCTTAAAATAGGGATAAACCTCCACAAATAGGTACACTGTGCAGGAGTAACTCAGGCCTAAAAATAGGTGTACATTCCTCCAGAAAAGGGAAAGTTGAAAGGTTTGTATGGTTGTGTATCACTCAGAGAACCCATATTTTTTTAGTGAGAAACTGATAAGATAAAACTCAGTTAGAAGAACTTAATTTAGACTCCTAATCATCCAAGAATGTTAATTGGGTATGTGACACAGCAAGAAAGAAATTGAGTATTTTAAATGTAGATGAGAAAATTAGTTTAATAATTGGTAATGGTCCTAGTTCTTCATTTAACAACAAATTCAATTTAAAGAGAATGTTTTGCTACAGGAGTATGAAAACTAGGACACAGAGTGACAGAAGAGGTCCTGTCATATTTGTAATTACTCTCAGTACATTTGTTCCATTAACTACTACTTATATCCAGTAATGTCTAAATGTACATTTGAGTTCAATGCAGACTCTAATTAAAAAAATCTGACATCTTGCTTCATGTATTGAATATCTACACTTCTACATGGAGTAAAACAAACAGGACATTGAAGAAACAAATAAATGAACATGTCTATAATATTAAGAAAGTTTACATCTGGAATGCTTTGGCAAACCATGTTTTAAAAATGATGACAACCACACTTTTTTGTAGATTTGCAACTTATGAATGTACAACAACATGGGGGTGATACTATTAATGAAACGGAAGAATTAGAATATAAATTACTCTCATAATTGAATGCTATGTACTGGTTTGAACGAATGTTAGAGCATCACACCTACTGAAGAAATGAGTGTACACTACAAATTATTTTGTAGTAAAGGGCTGTGCTTCAAATGCTATTTTTACAGTTTAAAAAGAGATGAGTAACTCTTTTGTTTTAAAATTCAAAAAGTATTTGAGTGCAAACGTAATTGTAATATCATTGTTTTTCAATTAATTTGTAAGTAAAGTATAGCTTGATACATGGTCACTGGTGCTTCGCTCTCTGAGCTTTGACATTATCATAATTGCGCTGTCTTTGATCCTGGTTCACTGTTTTTGCTGGTCAGAGTTTTGAATTTATGTACTAAATTCTGTTTAGTATCTTGCCACGTATCCTTTACTGCCTTAACAGAATCTTGCTTTTAATCCATAAACCTTACTTCATTTTCTTATGTCCCATAAGTATGGATATTTCTGAAATAATTCATGCCTGGATAAACAGTTTATTACCATAAGTGTTGCATTATCTTCATTCATTTATTTTATATTCTGAAAAGACTTGAAACTGTCTCAGAAGGTCCCACAATAATGAAATTTCATTTTCAGTACTTATCATGCGCAAAATAATATTATCTGCAAATAATGCTAACTTTTATAATTACCATTCCAGCTGTATACTTGAATTTGTGAGTCCTTGTCTGATTCCTCTGTTCAAACACAGCTCATTAATGGGGTGCCCTCAAACCTTAATTCTTTTCTCTGACATTTAGTGCAGCCTATGCATCAATCCTATTATTTGATAACAGAACTCAAATGCTACCATTGTCCTACTAATAAAACCCCAGCTGCTTCTTCTGAATGCTTTATCTGTATCAAGAACTACCAACAATCGCAGAGTGCTGCTTCTGTGTGTATCATGCTTGTCAAATACGTGTCTCTCCTCTACAAAACCACAATGATCCCTGTCTATCAATTTTGACAACCCCATTGTCATTGTCTTAACTAGTATAGATAATCCTGGAGTAAAACTGAAATGGATTTATATAAAACTGTGTCTGAAGTGTCTTTACCGTCTCTGAGTAATACAGCCTCCACAACTTTCTTGCAAGATACTGGCACTCCACCTCCACCCCTTTAGAAACTTCCAGATCATTACCATTTTCTGTCTTCCTAACTTTTAAATTTCTACAGAAACACCGTCTGCTCTAGGAGACTTCCCTTGTTGATTATATATCACTGTATTTATTTCACATCTTCCTTTCTTAGCTATTAATTGTTAAGCCTCATCTTCCTCTAACCTTGACATAATTAAGTTTTCTATAAATATTTTTATTTGTTCCTTTTCTTGGTTTCTCCATTCCTCTGCTTTATATACATTTTCATAAAGTTTCCAAAATGCCTCTATTGTCTCTAAAGGATCTCTTGTTGTTACTATTTATTTATTTATTTTGTCATAGGTGCCCTAAGTTTGGTGACTCCCCTTTCTACTTGTGTTGCCTAAGTCCTTGTGCCCTGGGGTGGTTATCAAAAGTGCTTGCTTACATCAGCATTTCTGAATTCATGCGCATCATCCAGATACTCGTTCATTTCCTTTTATCGCACTGCAGTTGTTTCTTTTTTCCTTCTTTGAGATTCCCCTTCTTTTGCAGTGTTTTAAACGTTGTCAGCCCTATTAAATAATTTGTACCCCTTCTCTACTGTACCCCTTTCTTTTTTCTTTCTACCATCTTTTTAAATTCCGTATTCATTGTACCCCCCTCACTAGCTATGTCTTCAGAAGAAATGTCCCTCTTTCCCAGTAACTCTCAACTCATGTTCACTATCCGCTCCTCTCTTTTCAACAGACATGCAGGAGAGTTCTAGTGTCTCATTTTTACTTCATTACCGTGCACATTTACCATAGTTTTTATTGGTGCATGGTCTGAAGTCAGACAGATGGCACAGAGGGTTAATGTTGTGAGCTGTGGTACATGCTTTAATTCCCTCACACCTAATTTGCCTGCTGTGTGACCTGGAACAAGTAAGTTAACCAGACAGTGTTTGGGGATAAGTGGGAATTTGGGCTACACTCCTCATAGATCCCCTGGTGTACCAGACTAGTAACTACTGATGAACGTATGATATAGATATTGGATGGTCTGAAAGCTTTCAATTAAATATATATTTATATATATACATATACATATATATATATATATATATATATATATATATATATATATATATATATCTATATATGCCTCTATGAAATATAATTTCTATCCATTATAGCTAGTATTGTACCCTGAGGAATAACATAAATTCTGAGTTCCTGCTAATGAACTCACATTTCCTGTACCAAACTTTCTGAAATACCTCTTCAGAAATCTATCCTCTTTTGTTATGTTTCCCTTCAAGGTGCCCCTGATGCAGCCTTACTATTGCAAATCAGGTTCTACCTGTCACATGTAAATAATATTTTCTGCTACAAACCTATTATTTCTCCCAATATCCTCCTAAGCTTTGTAATAATAATTTTAGTTAGAATATAAAAAACAGAAAAACTAGTAGTCTTAAAACTTTATTGATGGGCTCAGTCAGAATAGCTTCCAAAAATCATGAAACCCAGGTAGTGTTTCAAAGCAACAACCTTTATTCGTCACAGACAAGCGATCCTTAGTAAATAAGAATCAGAAATATTTTACAATGTTAAAAATGTCAGCTTTTATACATGCACTACTACTGATTAGGTCAAACTAAATCATTGTTAAGGAAAAAACTACATATCTATTTGCTATCCACATTCCCAAATTAGGTATTAAGAAAAGCATAACATACACATAAAAAGATTGACTTTTAACTAAAATCGCTTTCAGTTAACTAATGCAAAAAAGCATTTATCAGGTCTGTAACAAGAACTAAAATCATTTACATAGGTAGATAAGTAAAAACAGCTAACTAGGTAGATACGAGAGAAAACATACATAGCTATCTAACCATATACATTATCTAATTAAAACATTATAAATATAAATATATATATATATCTGAGTAATGTTGTTGTGTCTTTTGGCTTTTCCCGGTTAGGGGTCGCCACAGCGGAACTCCGGTCCGCTAATGATTGGCAGTTGATTTTTACGTACCGAGTTGCCAGCCCTGATGCACAACCTTCAACGAAGGTATGCCCATTCACGCATGCCTCCACGCAGAAGACGCTCTAGCTGAGAGTCGAACCGGACAGCGTCTTACTGTGAGGCGACAATGCTACTGCAGCACCACCACCGCGGATATATATATATCTGAGTAATAATATCTAATAAACATCCATCCATATGTATTAGTGTGCATAAAATTATCTAAGTTATTTGCAGCTCAGAAAAAAATGTCAGTGCTTTTCAGTTAAAAAAAACTGTCATGACAGTTTTCATGATTACTGCCCCCCAAAAAAAGTTTATACAATGAAAACCAGTAGAAAAATCACACAAAAATACAGAAAACAGCAGATGAAGTAAACTAGTAATGTATAAAAGTGTGCAGGTGTGTACATGACTCCATCATTGTCCATGTTGGAGTGAATGACCTGAGACGTACCTCCCTGGACTACATGAAAAGAGACATGGAGGAGCTCTCTGACCATGTGGCCCAGACAGGTATAACACTAGCCCTGAGTAGCATCCTGCCATCGTCCAGAATGACACCACAGTGCAAGGACAAAATGATTGGCTTCAACAATTGGTCAAGATTCTGGTGTCATTCCAAGGGGATCCAGTATCTGTGTGCCTGGGACGATATAATCAACAGGCCAGGATGCTTTGCCAGAAATGGCCTGCATCTGTCATTGCTGGGATTCCAGATACTGGCTAAGGCTCTTGCTGCCACTATAGTGCCTTTTTTAGGCAAGGCTCAAATGTCAAATGCACCACCATAGTTGACATAAACAAGCAAAATCTAAGGGTGATGCTACTCAATGCTAGAAGTCTAAACCTCAAAATGCTCACACTCAAGGCTCTCCTTAAGATGGAGAACATCAACACCTGTGCAGTGACAGAGACCTGGTTTAAGGCTGCAGAGAGTACCCCTGCATTACCAGGCTACAATTCTTACCACACCTTTCGGCCACCCAACTTGTACCAAAATACTAAAGGATAAGGCGTGTCCATATTCATAAAGGATATACACACCTCCAGGCTAGTTGCTCAACATAATGCCTCTGAAATTATCCAGCTACAGTTAACACTGGGCAAGACTGCAATTCAGGTTGTAGCATGTTACAGATCCCCCGCCATGACCCAGGATGCTCACTCCATATTTCTCGATATACTGGACAATATTAATATACAGCCCAATACCCAAATTTTGGGAGATTTCAACTACCCCTCTATCAACTGGGAAAACTACTCATGTACTAACTCATTTGCCCAATGTTTTCTGGAATTCATCAATTCCAATGCCCTGGACCAGCTTGCCTATACCCCTACCAGTCAGCAGTCACTAGAGCCATAGACGAGGGTAATGCAGTGCACACAGCCTATCTTGACCTTGCCAAGGCTTTCAACACCATCCCCCACTCTGGTATTATAGAAAAACTCACTGGACTAGGCATAAATCCCTATGTCATAAGATGGGTGGCCAACTGGCTCACTGACAGAACCCACACAGTGAAAATGGCCAACTCCAAATCCAACTTCAGATCAGTGACAAGTGGAGTACCACAGGGTTCGGTCCTGGGTCCTCCCCTGCTCGGTATCTACTTTTCTGAAGTCCAGGCTAATACAGCTGCTCTCTGGCTAATGAATTTCACATATGACTGCAAGCTAAGAGCCATAATCGATTCACCTAAGGATGTGGACATTCTACAAAGGGGCCTCACTGAGATTGATGCTTGGTGTGAAAGTCAAGGCCTAAAGCTCAATGCCAAGAAGTGCATTGTCATCCCCTTTGGGAAAAATACTGTACCCATGAACTACCACATAGGCGGCAGCCTACTAAACACAGAAAATGTGATAAGAGACCTTGGGACACAGATGGTCAGTAATCTCTCCTTTGATAATCACATCGCCACAGTAGTCAAGAAATCCTTCTACATGGCACACCTCATCACACATTACAAAGGGGTTCTCCTCTAGAAAAAGAGAGGTCATCATTCCTCTCTATTCATCCCATATAAGACCCATCATAGAGTACAATGCCCCATTTGGCATAAATCTCACTAGACATCTGCAGCAGCTGGAAAGGCCACAGAAATACCTCACTAAGAGGATTACCGGCCTCAAACAGATGCCATATGCCAACCGTCTCAAAAAACTCCAGCTTTACTCCGCAACATAATGCCTACTCCGAGGTGACCTCTGCCTAACATACAAGGCTACACTTAAAGAAATCCCAATCTCTCCGAGCTACATGCTCTAGGGACCTAAACCTTGTCACCACAATAAACAGAACATGCTGGAGGGATAGATTCCTGTCCCAGAGACTTCTCCTGCTCTGGAATAGGCTGCCTATTCATGTCAAGCAAAGCTCTTCATTAACCCTCTATAAGAGAAATATTGACAATTGGATGGGTAATAGGAAATTCACCCTGGGAATCACTGCTGTGGCTCTGCTCGACAAGGGCACAGGAAAATAAATTTCTTGGGTGGCAAAAGCCAGAGAACTCATTTGGCTAGGCTTGTATAGGCCCTATGGCCAATAGCCTAGTACTTACCTATGAACCTATGAGTGCGCATGAGTGTGCACCAATATGCTAAATGGGGGGAATTATACCAAAACTTTATGGTAATAGCAGCATGAAAAACGTGTGTTTTGAATCTACCATAAAGGTTTTTTAGGGAATTTGTGAGGAAATATTTTTAAGTACTAAAAGTATCAAACATACTAAAAAATAATAAAAAAATGATGTGCAGAACGTGTGTACATATATATATATATATATATATATATGTATGCCTGACAAGTAGTACATGCAGGCAAATAAAAGGGATATATCCCTTTCCCCACTGTAGAGTGATCCTAGAGTTATTATATATAGTTAGGGGGTGTAACTGGGGGGTATGGGGGGTGGAGCCCCCCACCTTGTTTGATTGAAATTCTCTGCTCTTTGTTGTATATCGTTTAATAAAACCAAACTAGGTGGGGGCCTCTGTCCCCCACGTCCCCCAGCTATATATACTAACTCCTGGGTCACACTACAGTGGGGAAAGGGATATATCCCTTTTATTTGCCTCCAAGTACTACTTGTCAGGCAAATGAGTGCCAGGGAAATGAGTTTCAGTCAAATTAACTTTTGGGCAAATGAAGGTGACCCATATATATATATATATATATATATATATATATATATATATATATATATATATATATATATATCTGTGTGTGTGTGTGTATATGTATATATATATATATATATATATATATATATATATATATATATATATATATATATATATATATATATATGTTTAGTTAGTTTAATCTCAGTTCAAATTTGATTAGATTTAGTACACTCTTGTATCACACCAGAGTTTTAAATGACAGATTCAAAACACACATTTTTTTTCATGCTGCTGTTACCATTAAGTTTTGGTATAATTTCCCCATTTAGCATACTGGTGCATGCTCATGCACAGATATACTGGGTACTTGCTGTTCTTAAATGCACTTTTACTGCCCCGTTTATATTTTTTCCCTGGAGTAGGCTGGTTCAAATTAAACAATACATGTATTTTCCACACCTGCGTCTAAGTGCATAAATGCTGACATGTTTAACATTGTAAAGTATTTTTGATTTTTTTTTTTTTTTACTGAGGATCATTTGTCTGGCTTATTGCTTTGGAACACTAAGGATTTCATGATTTTTGTAAATTATTGTGACTGAGCTCATCAATGAAGTTTTAAGACTACTACTTTTTCTGTTTTTTTAATTTTCTCCTCAACACTCGTTTTGGTGAGGTTGGAACGAGACAGATTCCTGTGCTTGTTCATTTTTTTTCAGTTGGAATATAAATACATGTCAGCATAATCATCCTCCCTGCCATTAATCTCTTGCTAAAACAAATCTCCCATTATTGTTTTTCCCTTCTTCTATCACTCGGAGCCTGTCTCACAGTCATACTATTGCTCCTTTTTTCCTTTATCTATGATATTCTGCTGAATGCCCACCCAGAAATCCTTTCTTTGCCAGATCCACATGCTCATTTCTATTAAAATGTGTCTCCTGTAGCATTGCTATTTGCATGTTACTCTTCTTAATATAATTCAGTACTCTGTTTTTGTTTCTCCCTGTAAGTCCATTTATATTACTTGTTAATATTGACAGAGTAGCCATTATGATAAAAAGCAATCACCATATACACATGACAGTTCTTTTTCAATGTGTACTTCCAACTTTTAGCTTACATGCACAAACGTATCTTTGGCATGCTAATCTCTTATGTAGTTGTTTCTGCTTCTCTCTGTTTGAATTTTTTTAGACATTTTATTCAATAAAAAAATAATAGCTTTTCAAACCAACATCCCTTTTTAATGCACAGTAAAATTGTTTTTCTCCTCGTTTTAGCAAGGGATTATAGGAAGGGGAGGATGACTATGCACACACACAAGCTAAAAAAACAAAAACAACTGTATATATTTTCCAGAAAGGACATTTGTTTTATTTATCATTTGCTAACCAAGTTAGTACCACTAAGCTAATCGCCTCTCTTCAGTGGATTACTGAGGTGGTATTTATAGTACTAGGTGATTTCTGGTCAGGGTATCAGGGGACTTCTGCTTTTTTAAATGAGCAATGTGGGATATTTTACATTTACCTGAACTGTCATCAAATGAGGAAAGTGGGACCTCAGTTTAACATCTCATCTGAAGGATGGCAAACTCAAGACTTCTGCACCCCACCCCCCAATGTTGCACTGCAGTGTCGCAATCCAATCAGCTTGAGTGGAAATACAGCCCAGAGCATTTTAGTCTCCCAGCAGCAAAAGCAAATGTGCTACCTGTTGTACCACTGACACTGCTTTTACCCATCCAGGTAGGAGCAGCTGCCCCAAACTGATGGCTGCATCCACAGACATTACTCATTGTATGTTGCAAACTTATTTATTTAGTTAGTTAGTTAACATTTGTTTACCGGGAAAGTCCAATTTGCCACAAGCCAATTTTCAGCGGAGGTCCGGGGATTAATGCTCCAGATGCATGCCTTTGAAACTGTCTTCCCATTTGCACTGATTGCTATCTGCTCTTATCTCATATTTGTTCTCTTCCAAAATGTGGAAAGCAGATAGCATTCTTTCAGTAAATATTAATTTTTAGCCTTAGAAAACTGCACTGGCTAAATTTAAATAAACTAAGTTTTACACCATTACATTAAAAGTATTAAAGTACTAAGGCTGTTAGGGAGGCAGCTAGTTAATTAACCTAGTCACATTTCACAGTTTCAAACTTAATTAGTTTTTCCCTGAAAAGCTCACCATTGTACCTTTGAATGTTAATTATATTATACCTTGTACATTTCATTCAGAACACACTGCTCAGACATCTCACAATAAATTGCTTGCACCTGCAAACTGCTTTTCACTCAGTGAAAGCAGTTGGTACCGAATAAAATGCATGTGTTCCCTCAAATGATCTATGGTATAATCCCAGTCATTCTAATTAGGGGTAATATAGAGAGTATTATCTCTTCTTACGCTCAGTCACTATTTTCTGTCATAGACAGCCTGCGGTCACTACATCTGACCCTGATACTGCATTAGCTATGTCACAAGGGCCTAACCTACAAATTTACTGAGACTTTTGTCATTGTTTCATGTAAGAATATTTATCATGAATAACCTTGCTATGTATTAGCTTCAATCAGTTAAATACAATGCCTGGTCTGTGAAAGAGTAGGACTCCTTACTAAGTTGGTCACTGTCTCCTTTTCCTTGACCAGTAGACTGTACTGCATATGCCAGGTATTTAGTCTCAGAAAATGACAGAAAACCTATTTACTTGCATCTCTTTGCTATTTGCTTTGTTATGGCTATACAGTGATTGCTCTTGATTGATCTGTAAATTGACCTGAGGGTAGGAGACCTGCTAGGCTCTTTTTCCAAAGCCCTCCCCAAATCACCTTGTTACTTCTATGCATATATTTATGTTTCTTGTTTTCTATTTTCTTATCTCTTTTTAATTTTTAGCACCATTCCCAACTATTTTCCCCTCCCATACTGCTTTGCACTATATCCATTTATAATCACACCCTCCCTGACAGTAGCTGTCTATTCCTCATTTTATCCTTTTCTTTTCCCAAATAAACCATCATTTTTCTTACTTTGATGACATCATTATACTCCAGCCTTTAATACCTCTCTATTCCTGACATTTCAGAGAAGATACTAGGATAATCTACCTCTCTTCTTTTCAAACGTATACTTCCTTTAGCTCCACCTCCTGCAAACTCCCACCATTTCCAACTACACTCCAAACAGTTTACTACACAACATACCCCTCCCATACCCCACCCATATTACTCTAACCACAGCCCTTTTTATACACTACTATACCACAGTATTTTGACTTATACTCTGCCCCTATAACTGCTTTACTTCCAACCGCCCTAATTCCCCCTCTACTTCCATTTAAGTTAGCACTCTCTCTACACCAATCACGCTGTTTTACTCATGCCTCTCCTTTCTACCCCGACTCCTCCAGAAAAACTACTACAAGAACATACCTCAACTATCACCTCATCATCACCACTCAATCCCTCCACCACAAGCTTCTCCCAAATAACTCCAACACTGATCTCTATACCGATCTTCTATTCCCACCCTGAAGTCCTCAGTGCTAACCACTACATGCTAAAACTAATACAAATACCTAAATTACTTAAAACTCCTAAAACAACTAGATGTTCTTTCATGGCCTTAAACTTGTGCAGGGACATTCACCCCAACCCAGGTCCCACTCCTACTACACAGACAAAATAACTAAAACTTATCACTTAATATCAGGAGCATAGACAATAAATGTACACTCTTTCATGCCTGGTTAACACACTGTAACCCAGACATCCTTGTTATTACAGAGGCTTGGCTAAAACTGGAAATAAAAGATACTGAAATTCCTTACAGCATTACCAGAGTACACAGAGCATATAAAAAGGGAGTAGAATCACCCTAATTATCTCTAACAACTTCATAGTTTCCCCCTTTTACTGAAATACTATACCAAAATTCTGCACAGCCGAAATCCTTATAACATTTCTAAAACTTAACTCATCTAAGAACATCTGCACAGTTGTTTTATATATCCCTCCTGGGCAAAACATTCCCATTCTAGAAAATATTCTAGCCTGGATATCTGAAACAATACTGAACAAAACCGTTATCCTAGAGGATGTTAACACTGACCGGCAGACACTAACCTCACACCACCCAACAGAGAGTATATATACCTCTGTGGCTTTACTCAACTTATAAATACTCCTACCAGATACAGCAAAAATAAAATCCAACACTCCACCCTGGACTGGAAACTAGTCTCAAACCCATCTAACTTTGCATCCTCAGGCACAGTCCCCCAAGACTTTAAGTGACCACCTACCAGCCTATACTCACAGGGCTATCACTCAACTCACAAAGCAACACAAGTTCAAAACTATACGCAACCTGCAAAAATTCAGCAAAGAGGTATTTAATGAATCTCTAAAAGCTATAGACTGTTCCATCCTAAAAAGACATCCCCTTAATGAAGCAATTGAACATTTATCATGTCCTGTGGCTCACCAAATATTGTAAAATTCTATTGAAAGTCATGGAAAAAGCATGGACTGTGTGACTAAAGAATACAAATGACATAAATCTTCAGTTATACAGACAACTCCACAATCAAACAAAAAGACAAATATTGCATGATGAAAATCATACTATTCCTACCTTCAAGATAAATACAGAAACAATCCCAAGAAATTCTGGTCCTCTGTAACATCACTACTCAACTCAGAAAATCAAAATAATCCCAGTCCTTACCCCAATATACCGCCTCTTCGAACAGCCACCAAATTCAACACATACTTTACAGAACCCATATCCAGCCTAAAAGTAAACCCAACTCATCCAACCCAACTCACTACTTCTACTAATACCCCAATTCTAACCTCTATACACTCCACACATTACATATATGCAACCGTCCCCCTCATTCATAACCAAAAACCAAACCATCCCCAGCTTACTTTTCAGCCCATCCCTTTATCTCATATAGAAAAACTACTGCAAAATCTGAAATCTTGCACACCTTCAGCAGACAACCTCCCACCATAATCCCTAAAGCTTGCTGCAGAGGCAGTAGCATTCCCTGTTAGCATCTTAATAGAGCCATAACTGAATCAAATGTCCCTAAACTATGGAAAACATTGCACATTATCCCTTTACATAAGGGAGGCAACTCCATTAAATCACAAACTTTCATCCTATGGCAATCTTGTCCCCCTTCTCTCTAAGATTCTAGAAAAAATGTGTGCACCTACAACTTCTCCACCATCTTGCACACAACAACCTACCTTCCCACACTCAACATGGCTTTAGACCTCCACACAGTACCTCAACAGCCTTATTATCTTTTATGGACTCTGTTAATAAAGCCCATGACACTGTCCAATTAGTATCTGCAGCATTTCTAGATTTCTCAAAAACATTTGACATTGTATCTCACCCCAAACTCCTTATAGAACTTTCCAGCATTGGTCTACCCTCTTCCTCACTTCAGTGGGTTTCTAGCTACCTAGCTGTCAGGCAACAAGCAGTAAAATGGCAGGGCTCTATCTCCCCATATCACATCACCCCCACAGGTGTACCTCAAGGGTCCATCCTTGGCCCATTACTATTTCATGTCTTCATGAATAATTTACATATGTCCTCCTGTGAAGGCACTCTAATCCAATATTCATCTGCGTATCAGACACATTAACTCACCTACAACACATAACACAAAGAGCTTTCTGTTCAATAGAAACATGGCTCTCCAATGCTGAACTCCTACTGAAACCCCAAAAAAACAAAGCTCCTTCACTTCACTCACAAACCCCATAGCTCCAACAAAACAAACTTCAAGATCTTCTCAGCTAACAATGCTGAAACTGAATGGGTTCAGAATACCAAACTACTAGGTGCCACAATTGACGATAATCTCAGGTTTGACCTACACAAGCAAAACAGTATAAAAAAACACCAAAAATTAGGCATGCATACAAGAATAAAAACTTCCTCACAGCAGCTACCAAAGCATACCTCTTGACATCAGTGTTATATGGGGCCCCAATTCTAACTAACTTGCAGACCTTCCTATGAAAAAAACTATAAAGTGCTATAACAAAATTGCCGAATTTGTCATAAGTGCAACCCCTCTAACTCACTGCTGTAAAGCCCTACATTCCCTAAGATGGCATGAACTCCCCCTCACCTCCAATATTTACAACTTACTATGGCATACAAAATCATCTACAACCCACTAGCTTGTCCTAGTCTTAGCCCATTAATCAACTTTTATATCCCAAATAAACATCTTATATCTGAAGAAAAACATCTCCTCAGAACTTATAAACCTAACAAAACCCCAGGCCTAAGTCTTTACTCCTGCTCTGTGGCAAAACTATGGAACTCCCTTCCTTTAACTATCAAACCTGCTACTAACCTGCCCTCCTTTAAAACATCTATAAAATACTTCTTCAACAAAGCTTGAATTTGCTCCTGTATGAGCCCAAATTTATGTACTCTTATACTTTTTTCTACCTCCACTCTATCTATCCCCACTACTAACTTACCCAACCCTCCCTCCCTTCCTCTACACATACACCCCTGAGGTTACAATCATACCTTTGCCACAGCTATCCTACTACCCCCTCTATCACTCCCTACCCTTCTCTACTTGTACTATCCTATTTCTTCACCAGTATAATCTGTTACCATATTTCATAACCTCTAGAATATTAATAATCATTACGATAATCATATATTATGTAAATAATGTGCATCTTCCTATTATCAGGCTTTCCGTATAATTTATGCTTGAACACTATGACTTTATTATGCCCGTTGAGTTTTTATTCTGACAAACTAATGTGTAGTTTTTCAAATTTTGTGTTAGAATGTTATTACTTTATTACGTCTGTCTAGTTTTTCATTTTGTTAACCATATGTATCTGGAGATTTTCTCCCCAGGCCTCCAATGAATATAGGTACCTCATGATCCAGTCGGACTTTCCTGGTAAACAAATGTCAAACAAAAAAATTAATTATTGACCATGGAATGGATAATGACAATCTCTAACCAAATAGGATAGGTTAATCTGAGCACAAAAAGGGAAACTGGCCAGGCTTAAAATGGCCTTAAGAGCGGCTAGCTTAGTACTTACCTATGATTTCCCTCAGAAGACACTAGTAGCAACAGAAAAAAAAAAAAAAAACAGAATTGTTATGTCAGCTTTAAATGCCGGTAATATAGTTGGGAACCACTTTACATATTCCCTATGTAAGAGAAGCAGCTTGTTTCCAAATATTATTGAGTGCCATGTAGACAGCAGAGAAAGAAATAGAGTTGAAATTAACCTTCTTCTTCTGATGGTGTTATTTCTACTCTGATATGAGTTAAACAACATCCTGGTTTATTGCTACTATAGTGCAGCTTCTTACAGTTGTTAACATCAGCTCTCATACTGCAGTAGTGCTGAGCCAGGAGTCATTTAACTGATAACTAAGCATAATAATGGCTCTCCATGCACTATAATTATGATCAATACATGTTTATACTCCCCAGCAGCCCAGTGTCACAGCATTATATTAACTTCTTTATTTGCAGCCTTTCGTACCTTGATACAGAATAAAGCCTAGATACATAAAAGTTAAGAAAAAAGTACATTATTACTTTTATTCAAGACTCTGAGAAATGAGGACATCCCTGAACTGAGATAAGCAAGCCTTTCATCAAAAAGGGAAGAAAAGGTTTTTATTTCAATTCTACTTCAATTTTTTCAGTTTCACTTATAGTGATTATGTGGCAGTGCTTTTTTTCATTTTCTGTGCCCTAGCCAAAAAGTTAACTCTTTGTATTTTTTAACTTGTTCTGGGTCCTTCATCCTGTACCTTTATTTGCATTTGTGGGAAAATTGTGAGTTATTGGAAGAGCTAGGCATCATTATTACATTATATTTCACTGTTATCGCCATAAGTAGAACTATTAGTAAAAGCTTTCTCTTTGTATTTGAAACTTGGTCTGGGACCTTAGTCTTTTAGTTTCATTTGCAAGTGTTAAAGAATTGTGAACTACTGTAGGATCTGACCCTCATTTTATCATTTATTACTGCATTTTTCTGCAAGTAGCATTACCGATAAATCTGCCTAGCCTGGTGCCTTACACTGTACTTTGGATTGCAATAGTAGCAGTTTTCTAACTTTTGCTGCAGGAGTTGTGCTTCTACGCACTTTTACTGCTGTTTACATTCCAGTTTTGTTGACAAGAATTTTATATTCTGCTTATCACTTATCTGCTTAAATTTGAATTCCAGCGATTTCTTTGTTACATTGCAACCATTTTCCTGCTGTTGTTGTGTCTGACCTATCCTGCCAGCTGATACATTAAGTACTGCCCTCCCTGCTGCTCCCCACTGTTTGTACACTGATTGTAGTTTTTTTCCCTGCCTACACTGTAAAAACTAAAGTTCCTGAAATTGTAACATATCTGGGGTCATGACTTACAGCTCAAACTCATAGGACTGAAATAAATGTGACTTGCTACAGCTTCTTAAGTCAAAGAGCTCACTATTAGCATCATTTGATTGGAATCCCTCTCTCACTAGTCTGTTGTTACCATCACAGAGGTATGCTCAACCAGAGTCTTTTATTCAAGACTCTGAGAGGTGTGGAAAGATCTGAACTGTGAGAAATGAGCTCTTCATCAAAAGGGAAAGAAAAAAGCAGGCTTTGTGCACCACCACCGTTGGACTCACTCTATAGTGGCTTATCTGTCTATGAGGTTTTTCACTATAAGATGTTTGCAAAATCTATACAAGCTTAGAAATCCACATCTGAGCCTAAATAACCTGCACCAAGAGCAAATAACCATGCTTTGAGCTGCAGTACACCACTGATAAAAAAAAATAAAGTAGGGACTTCTTCACCCCTTAGTAGTGAGTCCAACTAAACAGTCATCCCTCCCACCCCTGAGTCATAACCATGGACAAGTACTTCTCCATAATTTCTGTAGTCATGTGGATTGAGATGGACATCTTGAGACAGTGTAAGAATTTCTAATGTTCACTGATAATCATCATTGTCCTACCATTGCTCCCTCCTGTCTACTTCCTTCTCTTCCCAATGCTTATAGACCTACCACTGAACCAAGCGAGGCATTCAGGTACTCTTACAGCCTACCTTAATATCATACCACTACTTATATCTGCAACAATATCCACTGACTTTGCTAATTCCTGCAACAGGACTCATACAGCCTATCGCTCAGCTATTACACCTCCTAAATGTGTAAAAAGTTTAAGTACCTAGTCTCTAATCAGTATCTATATATGCTTAGCACCCACTGCATGGTGTCCTATATATAAATTTTGCTAGCTGAAAACTACTCATATGGAATGTTCTCATGTATATACTCTGTTTTGCTTGTATAGTATCTTTGATTTGAGAATGATTACTTATATATGTTTTTTCACTAATTGTATAAGCTGCCAATTATATGTACTAAATGTCTTTATCAATGTAAATTCTGTATTTTATATGAAATGTCTTTATATCTGGAGCTTTTCTCCCCAGGACTCTCCTGAAAATGGGCACTTCTGGCCCAGATGGACCATCCCGGTAAACAATGCAAATAAATAAATAAATAAATAAAAAATAAATAAAATATTGCTCAATCTGCATAGCACAATCTCCTTGGAGGCAAAAATCTCACACACAGTAAACTCAGATAACAAAATGGCCAGCAGTACTCCACATAACACACCTCACCAAGGCCGTCAGAGTACATATAATCCATCATATGCTGAGATTCCAGTATGCCACACTACACACCTCAACAAGGCCATCAGAGTACATATAATTCATCATATGCTGAGATTCCAGTATGCCACATAACATATCTTACCAAGGCCATCGGAGTACATATAATCCATCATATGCTGATATTCTTAAAGATTAACTTGCCTAAATCTCAATGAACTCCAAAATACAGCACATGCACAAAGTACACTGAGCAAGTTAAAACCACTTCCTCACATCACACAGGGGGTCCCAAATGCTTGGATGCTGAGCCCATAAGATAGGCATTGACCCAACCAAATGTTCTTATTATAGGTGACTCCATTGTAAGACATACAGATGTACCTCTGACCAGGCTGAGCATAGAAAGAGTGATGGTTAGTTTTACTTATTTTGTTTACAGGGGTAGTATATTGATCACTGCAGACCATTCAGGGGCACAGACAGGGTGAATAGATTCACAAAAAAAGAAAACAGAAGTTGTTTGTCTGGTGCCACTATTCATCAGATCACAGATGCGCTCAAGTTCTTGAACAACAAGCATGACTCTGTCGCAGTACATGTGGATGTCAAACTTGAAATGCTCCTCCCTGGACTGTGTGTCCCAGGCAGGTATGAGCCTAGATAACCAATTCCAGTGACACCCGTAGAGACAATAATCCAACTGCAGCAGTAAGATGATAAAACAGGTTTAATTCCAAAACGAATCCTTCAGCATAAAAAAACACAATAAAGACAAGCGCTTTCGCCTGGGCAATTCCAGGCTTTATCAAGTCAGAGTGAGAAGCAACAATGAAAACATTTTTTAAATAGTTAGAGCTCATTGGTCACATGCTCATTTAATTGTTAATTAAAAGGTAAATCGCATGGTCAAACATAGGTATGAGCCTAGCACTGAACAGCATTCTACCTTCTCCACTCATGATGACACCATATGAGGAAAAAATAACAGACTTCAATAATTGGCTTAGTTTTTGGAGTCATTTGAAGGGGGTCCAATATTTGTCAGCCTGGGAGGATATGATTGACATACCACACTAATTCTCTGGGATGACCTGCATGTGTCCTGGGATGGCCTGCATCTGTCCCCTATAGGGTTTCTGTTACTGGCAAAGGCATTGTCCACCTCCATTGTCCCTTTTTTAGGCAATACCATCCTCATATGCCTACCAACAAAATAAAGCAGGCAAAGAAAAACATAACAGTGCTACTGATTAATGCTAAGAGCCTAAACACAAAACTACACTCCCTACAAGCCTTCCTCAGCCTGGATGACATAGATGTCTGTGTAGTGACCGAGACAAAATTTAAAATGGCAGAGAGCACTTCTGCTGTGTAGGACTATAACACTTTTCATACATAGAGACCAGCTACTGCACAAGTGGAAAAAAGATGGAGGAATCTAAATTTTCACCTTGAAGAGACTCACATCAAGTAACACAAAGCAGTAGAACATCTACATGTCAAAATAACCATCAGAATATATTTGTTAGCTATAGAACTCCTTCTATGACCCAAGAAAGCTAAAACGCTTATCTGCAGGAACTGGAACCCAATACCATTTTCCTAAGTGATCTCAACTATCCAGCTATAGACTGGGAAACCTAGACCACCACTACTTCATAACCACAGAGATTCCTGGACTTTGTCAATACAAATGCTGTGGAACATTTAGTCAGAGTACCCCCTGCATATCTTCATCACTTATTAGGCCTGACCATAAAGCCATCTCCTTCAAAATAAAACTGAAACCAGAAATCCCTTCTACCCAAGGTACCACCTCCTTCTAAGTGATACATTGGAAAGCTTCAATACCCCACCAAACCCAGTTAGCTCCACCAAACACTTGAAACATTCACCATCACACTATATTAGCATGAAAACAGCTGCCTAGTTGTAGCTGTATACTGTAAGGATAAGTACAGAGCAAACTTCTGAAATAAATGCCATTGGTGGAGATATATCAGCAAGCTTTGGTCCCCTCTGATCTGATTGTTAATGACTCAGCTCCCATTACCCAGGGTTGAGGCCAGGCCTACCAGATACTCTTCAAACCCCTGGAGTCGCTGCGTTATTTGCTGGGGTTGATCATTGATCCTGAGGGTGTCCTGAGGGGCGTGGCTTGTATGTGCTTCTGTCTGGTGGGAGGATTTTTTTTTTTATGACCTGCCCACTTCCCTTTCCCCATCCACCATGATCATTATTTTACATATGAAGACATGAAGACTCCCCTCTTTGGACCACACCCCTCTTATGGTACATATCAAAGAAGTATCCTCCCATCTGGGATGGACACGTCTATTCCTTCCCCGCCGTCAGTCATCTAAGCTGCTAATAAAACCTGGGTTGGCTGGGATGTAGTCATGGCTTTACCTCTCTAGGCCACTGGACTGACAAAAGGAAGAGAATTTTGACCAAAAGTAACAAGAGTAATTCCCACAACGATAGAACCCTCATTGCTGAAATAAACAAGCAACTTAAGAGCTTAATAAAATCTGCCAACACAAAGTTTGAGGTTAAAATAACCATTTAAATCAAGGACAGTCACAAAAGCCTTTTTTAGTTATGTTTGTAATCTCAGAAGTACAGCACAGCAATGGGTTGAGATGATTGTGAATCGTGCTACGTACACAGAGGCTAAAGTTATAGCCAACCTACTTTACCCCCCCTCCCCTCTGTCTATCCCACAAGATATACTTGAAATTGACTCACTTCTAGCTATCCCATAAGACCAAGCCCTGAAATAGCTAGCAATATCCCTGTCTGCATCTTAAATAGCATGAAGTATATTTTAGCTACACCCCTAACAACACTGGTCAATCTCAGACTCCATAAAGGTTTTGTACAAGTAAATGGAGAACAGCTACAGTCACTTTCCTGCATAAGGAAGGACCTCCCATGGACCCAGGCAATTACAGACACATAAGTCTGACCAGCCTGACATGAAAAGCCATGGAAATACTTCTCACAGAATTAATCAATCAGGACATAGGGAACCTCCAAACACTAGACCTATCTCAGTTTGGATTCGTCAATGGCAGGTTATGCTTACTGAACCTGGTGGATTTTTTTGAAAATGTCACCAAAGCAATGGATAAAGGCAAAATAATACGCACCACATACCTCAACCTGAATAAAGCTTTTGACACAATTCCCCACTCAGGCATAGCAGAAAAGGTAAATAAACAGGGAATACACCTCTGTATTACCCACTGGATTGCTGACTGGCTCATATTTAGTACACAGGAGATCAAAATAGGGGAAGCTACCTCCACAAATCACTAGTGGGGCCTCCCAGGCTTCACTGCTGGGACCTCTCCTGTTTGTCATCTACTTCTCTGAAGTAAAGACCAGTACCTAAGGGTCTGGCTGACTAAGTGTGCATATGACTGCAAGCTAGGAGCAGTTACTGAATCCCGAAATGATTTAGCCATCCTGCAAACAGGTTTATCCTAAACAAGTGACTGATGCCAGAATCATAGAATGAAACTAAATGCCAAAAAAAATGCATTGTCACTTCCTTTAGGATGTCATCTACGGATGGAAGTACCACATTGACAATATGCCCCTAAGAGTTGCCGAGGTTGTTCGGTATTTGGGAACATGTGGGGACAGTGACCTAAATTTCAGCCAACATGTGTCCACTGTCATAAGAAAGTCCTTCTATATTTCACAGCTTATAAACAAAGAGAATAGATCTAGGGGTGTCATTTCCCCCCTTTACTCAGCCATCATTAGGCCATTCATTGAGTCTAATGCACCCTGTGGCATGTATTTATCCAGGCACATGCAGCAAATGAAACACCCTCAGAGATATCTTATAGAAAAGGATACAAGGCCTAAACAACATGCTCTTCATGGACCGCCTCAAAGCCCTGTCACTATAGTTGGTATCCTACAAAGTGCTAAGCGGTGACTTGCGACTGGCACACAAGGAATCATCTGACCCAAAACTGATGGATTTATTGCACAACAGCAAGTCATATGTCATCAGAAATACCTGATCCATCTAGTCACACGTCATCAGAAAAACCTTATCCATATGGATCTGAACCTTTTCTGAAGCATCAGCAGAATGGTTTGGAGTGACTTGTACATCGTCCAGAGGATACTGCTGCTCTGGAACAGACTCCCCATCGATATAAAACAAAGCTCATCCCTACCCATGTTCAACAGCAACTTGAATGGGTATTAAAAATTTACCCCAGGACTGCCCCTGTACTACTAATGTATAGAGGTAGCTTCTAAATGCTGTATCCCACACATGGGTCTCCTCAAATTATCTAAGGTATGCTCCCAGTTATTCTCACTAGAGGCAATATATAATTATCAACTATGAGATGGATAAGGCTAGTCTAACATCAAATAGGATTGGTTAATTTAAGCACAAAATGGAGCAGTGGTGCAGTGTAGCATTGTTGCCTCACAGCAAGAGGTTCTCTGGTTCAATTCTCAGCTGGGGTGCCTTTTGTATGGAGTCTGCATGTCCTCCTTGCATTCATGTGGGTTTCCTCTGGGTGCTATGGTTTCCTCCCATGTTAGAAAGACATGCGTCTGAAGCGTTTCTCCCTGGACCTCTGCTGAAAATTGGCTTCATTCCAAATCGGACTTTCCTGGTTAACAAATGTTAAATAAATAAATAAATAAATAAATAAGGGAAATTGGCTAGACTTAAATGGCATATAGGTGTGTACTTACCTATAAAGCTAATATCTTTAGTATATAAAGCAGTCGCTGATCAGAGTCTTCAACCTCACACTTGAAATACCTATGACTGCACACTATACAAAAATGCTTTACATTATAACATACAGTTTACATCATGAACAGTTTTTGCAAAAACTTAATGAAAACAAAAACTGTTTTACATAAGCTATTTTACAGCGTCCTTGAAACATTAGTGAGAAAAAAGGGTTGTGCTTCACAGTTCATCCAACACATTAATGAGGTAAAGAAACTTCCAGTCCTTCCCATCCACTTCTTGCAAAGTCCCATTTCACATGTCGAAGATATCTATACTATATAATCTCACCCCTAAAGATCATAATGCCTTAGCTAAAAATGTGTTTACACTTAAAAACTGAATATGGGCTCCCTCCTGTAACCTTACATTAAGGCTCAAGCACATGTAAAATACAAACTAGTACACAGAGCCTCTAACTCAATCACTGCTAACGTCTCCAGTGGTATAACTGGATATCATATTACTACTTAGATATCAAATCAACAAATTTTGAAAAATGGGACACTGTCTCCCCCGAAAGCAGAATTAGCGTTACCCTCATTAGGCCTCATTTAAAACTTCCACAGGATAAGCAGCTTTCTGGTGGCTTGGCCCAGCTGTTTTGAATCAGATACCTACAGGAGGGAGGCACCAAGAGACACACCAATTATTTAGAAACAAACTAAGAGAACCCTGTAAGGACACCAAATACTCTTGCGTCTGTGACAATGGCCAGCCCTTGCAGCTCACACTGATGTCACATCTCACTTGTAAAGACATACTTTTATCAAATGACCACTGGTTGAATGCCCACCTTAATTGCTATACTGCAAATAGTATTGCTTGAATTTAGCACTGTAAAAAACATACAGATGTATTGTCTTTACTCTCTCACTGTACTTATGTATTCTTTAGTCTCTGTATAATGGTTTGTCTGTGTCTTGCATCATGGTGCTTGAGTTGTGGCTGAAAATAGTGTGTTGACCATTCTATTTATCTGGTTATAAAACTGAAATAAATAAATAAATAAACAACAAAAGTCCCATACACATGCTCAGTACATCAAAAAATGCAGCGGGATATCCAAGGAAAGTGGAAGAACACCATGTAGTCATCATACAATGACATTATTTAAGAAAATTAAGTAATTTTTTTCTTAAATAATATCATTGTGTAATAGCAATAACCAACTCCGTGGTGTGGTATATTGAAGATTTACCTGTGGTTGCCTTTGTTTAATCACTCAGGCTTTGCCCTCATGATTAAACCACACCAACTGTGGGTAAATCTTCAATATACCACACCCATGTCACTGGTTATTGCTATATTAATTTAGGTCTTGGCTGCTTTCTCATGGAGAATATATTCAGTGAACAATGCCTGTGGAAATGTGAAAATGGGCAAGCTGTGATGCTATCAAGGAAGTGACTAAAGAAAAGGACATAATATGAATGGGTCCAGAACCAAAATATCATGTTATTGTGGATGTAATCCGAATGGAATGAAAGAAGGAATAGTTATGGGTAGCCCTGGAACTTCAGTGGTCAAAGATGCAGGAGACAACAATGTAGATACTTTTGTGGGTCCTACAAATTCTTCTGAGAATCATGTTAGGTATTAAATGCACTTCTGTTCATGGCCTCAATTAACCTAAAGAAATTTACATTTTCTCAGACTTGACTTACTGTTCTATGATAGATATGATCAGGCTTGGATTTTGCCATGAAACGCATCAATGTTCCATTAAAAATCCACATTATTTGTATTGCAAAAACCTCTTTTGAGCATAGTATGTGCTGGTTTGATATCTTATATACATTACCATCTAAAAAGTCTTGCACAACTGCGGCATGAAGTTATGAGCTGCAAATACATTTTATGTTCTAGTTCTGGATTTGATTCAGTTCCCTATCGAAATGCTGAGTGATGAAAAGCCAAAGGAAAAAAGACTGAAAACATGGGAGAAGAATGAATGTCAAAAATTGTTCTTCTCCTTAAAACTTTTTTGCAGGGGAGCAAGCCACCCTGCACCCCCACACCCCCAAACATTTACATACCAACTCTGAGATCACCACACTTCAGGAAAAAAGGGAATATTCTGAGAAATGGCATCTTGCAGTTAGTATATGTAAGTCTGTTCTTTTGTTCATTCAGTGTCCATGTTTCTGGACTCACTGTAGCAGGTCCCTGTCTTTCAAATGGTTACTGTTTGATTTCCTAAACCTCCACTTCCAGACTTTGTGACTCTGGGCAAGTCTCTTAACCACAGAGAACTCCTGGGTTACCGTGACACGAGACACTTGTACCTGGCACACATGCATGTTTAATACAAAAATTAAAAATACTCATCAAGATTCTAAGTAAGACTTGGGTTTAACTTATGTCAGTTTAAATAATAAGAAACTTACTGTGGAACCTGTCAGTTGCTTAATAAAAATTGACTATGAAAATCTCGTATATTACTTGATAGTGTTATTTACCTTGTAAAAAGCTTCCTCAAACACAAGTAATGGCCCTGAAAAGCCAATCACAAGCAGAGGCTGTGCGCCAAGTATAGAGAAGAGAATTCCTAGTATCGATGTGGACACGATCATCTCCGAGACACCCATCAATCCATGTGTCTTCTCTCCTAAAAACATGGCAAAATATTGTGGATAATTAAATGCTGTTAATATCAATGATAAGCAAACAGCACACATTGAAACAATTTTAATAACTGTCATACCTGGGTATGGTCATGACTTCATACTCAAGTAGCTATGATATGGCAAATAATTAAGTCACCTCTGTGAATTACTGATATAATTCTAACGTAATGAAGTGACGTGAGAAGAGATACAGTCAATGGGAGGTTCTGATCACAGTCAACACCTTTAAAATGTGTGGACTATATTCCTCAATATTATATCTGCTGGTCATCAAGAATGAAAGAGAAGACCTGAAACTCATACACTAAATTCAATATCCTAAGTTACTTAAATTTGTGAACTAGACTTAAAGTCTAGGGCTTTTCACACTGCAAGTGAAAGAACAATTGTATAATATACTGTAACAGAAAATAACTAAACTGTCCTTGTCTTTACAGCATCTGGTTGGAGTTATACAGCCCACCCAATGCACACTCTGCCATAGTCCCTGAAAATGTACATATACAGAATTATTTCAAAATCTTATACAACCAGCAATCCAGATGGAAGAAGTTTCCCTCATTATCAACACTCTCCAACATCTAAGCAACAAAGGAAGCAAAGAACTCATTCACCCTTCCCAGATCTTTGGTTTGGGAATAACTGCAACAAAAACTGTCATCTAAAGTCCACTCTGCACAGAACCCAGATCTGGCATCCTGCAGATGAAGGTGAAACAAAGAGAGTGTCATGACCTTAGACATAAAAGAAGGGTTAGTTGGAAATCTGCCTTTTTTTTTGAAGACTGTAAGATTACAAAGACATAACAGATCGAGGTTCTGATACTCTTTTAGCTGAAGCGAATGACACAGGAAGATTTTCTTCCAAGAAACAAACTGTAATGGACCTAATGCAGTGATTCAAAAAGAGAGTTCCTCAAAGTTTTTAAAGCAAAACTCATTCTGTAAACAGGAGTCCGGGCTCTCTTTGCAGGTTTTATTGGTACTTACTAGATATGCAGTCCAAGACAATATTAAACAGCCTAGCCAAATTCATGTTTATCTCAAAGCTCTCTGTGGTTAAGTGATTTGCTCAAGGTCACACAGTATTCAAATGTAGGCCGAGGGAATCAAACCCTGTACCACAGGAAATAGTTTATTAACAGGTCACAGCATTAATCCTCTGTGCTATTTGCCACACTGTAAAGGGCTTATATGTGTTACTCCCTTTAGAAAAATAACCCATGAAAGTTTCAATGATGAAGATCATCTCGTCAAAAAAAAAAAAAACAGATGGTCCAACTTTTGGAAAATGTGCCCAGAATAGTATCAAGTCACACACCTCAAACAATGAAAAAAGTTTATAGTCTGTCAGTTAGTGCAAAAGATCAAGGCGATGTGCTATGAATAGTTAAAGAACTACTTCCTGTAGTTCAGGGTTTGATTCTCTGAGGTTTCATTTTCAAGAAAACCTCTTAACCGTCAAGATTTTTGCCTCGTATTTCTGGTCTCTTCATCATAAAAATTATGGGTTTGTGACAAATCACTGGGATGATCCGTGGACTGAAGTTATTAAATAATGATATACATTTGAGTTTCAGATTTCAAATCCTTCACAAAATGTATGTTAACACAAACCCTGTTACTCTAGCAATTTTTTAAGTTTCTAAGAGCAATATTTAAAATCTGTCCCTATTTTTGGGCCTTTGTCCCCCTATTTGTCAGGCTTTGTTTAGATTTCTTGTACTAAGAGGTTGAGAGGCATGTTTGCAAGTCACTTAGACAGTGCTTTGGGCCAGCTGCGAATTTTGCCCAGGTTCTTTAACAGTCTCCAGCATTGCATACCTAGTAACTACCTATGAACCTAGTTTAATAAATAAGATTAGAAGGATTATCGAACGGCAGCTACTATTTAAAGACACAATGATTTTCTATTGGAAATCAAAACTTCAACAGTAAAGCTGTGTGAAAAATGCATTCTAATAAGAAATAGTTTCAGTGGTGCAACAAGTATCAAACTCACCTATGGTGTAGAAGGTTTGAGTTCTATTCCCACACCAGATAGATCGATTTCTGACATGGCAGTCCAGTATAACAGGACGCTGCACTCCTGAGTGTGACATCCCATGTAAAAAATCCCATAGCACCTATCAAAAAAACTAGGGAACATTCTCCAATGAACTGGTCAAATTTCCCCTAGTAGTATAAATACCACCTCAGGACTCCCCTGAAAAGAGGTTACTAGCTTAGTGAGACTAATCAAGACAACAAAGAATAAATAAAAAGATTTTGTAATTAACCATCTTAACCCCACCCTCCCTGATCTCCAACTTCCTGTATCGCCCAACCAATCACAACTTGCCCCTCTTAAAATAATCCCTCTGACCTCTCGACTCACTACACCAAACTCCTCCCACCCTTGCTCACTGCTCTGACCCCCCCTTCTCTAGCTGACTATTACCATATATCTTCTCTCTGTCAAACTTCTATCCCCGCTTTCATATTCACGTCATCCTCCAATATGTTCCTCCCTCTTTTCTTACCCTTCCTTCTTCTTCTCCTAAGCAACCTCACTTCCTACCACCAAACCTCTCAACCTCTTAGAGCAAAAAATCTGGACAAAGCCTAAAATGTTGGGGGGACAGATTTTAAATATTGCTCTTACAAACTTAGAAAGTTGATAGAATAATAGGTTTTGCATTAGCATGAATTTTTTGAAGGATGTGGAGTCTTAAACTCAAATGTTTGTTATTATTTAATGACTTAAATCCTCAGCTATTTTCCACAAAGGTATTCTGTGAAAATCTGTACAGTTAAAAGGTATGCCTACCACATTTAGTTAAACCTACTCCCCTCTTCTCCCAATTCCTGTCACTATTACCTCATGTGCCGAATTGAATCTTCCCAAAATCAAACTGTCTCCAAAATTCCCCTTATTCCTCAGAATTATACAGAAATTTTACTCACCCTATCCCTTTACATCACTTCTCTTCCTCCCACTAAACATCCTTCAAATCTCAGGTGACATTCACCCAAACCCTGGCCCACACTCTAATTCATCAAGTTCTACATATACCTCACACACACTTCACCAGGTACCTAAACCTAGTCTCAAACATCTCTCTTTCTATTCGATCAACATCCATAGAATTCTTAACAAGATAACTGAATTCTACACCTGGGTAACTCAGTCCTCCCCCAAACATAGTCTCTCTGAAACATGCCTCAAACCACATAATGTAGACAAAGAATCCCCCCCCCCCCAGTTACAGCATTCTACGTCTAGAAAGAACACACAAAAAAGGTGAAGGCATGGCTATTATGTACTCTCACCTCCGATGCTTCCCCAATTAACCCCCCCTTTCACCCAGCTGAACTCGGTATTCCCAAATGCAAACTCAGCAATCATAAAACTCTAACCATAGTTGACATCAACATACACCCTGGAGAGAACACACCCCTTTAGAACAAATCATACAGTGGATGTCTGACAATATACATAATGAATCAATAATACTAGGTGATGCTAACATCAATTAGCTCACCCTCATCTTTAACTCTACCACCACCAGCATAAACCTATACAGATACACCCAACTTATCTCTTCACCCACTTTTTGTCATAAACCCACAAATACCTGCTCTATCTTGGATTGGATACTTGTCTCTAAGCCTGACCTCTATCACTATCCTGAATCCCTACCAGACTCAGTCAGTGACCGCTCCCCTAAACGTGTCCAAAGATTCTCTCCTCACATTTCTAGACCTTATACATTTAAAGAGTGCCGAATGCTAACTAACGTCAAGCTGGATACATTCAATAATTCTCTCTCTGCTGTTGACTGGTCATTCCTCTATTCTCTACCACTAGATGAAGCTGTCCTTCAATTCAACTCCATCTTCCTAAACATTCTGAACTCCCTTGCCCCCCCCCCAGAACTGTCAGAGTCAAATCAATGTGTTCCCCATGGCTCTCCTACTCTATTTGGTCTCTTATCCATAACAGAGACTGCGCCTATAAACTCTGGACTAAGATTAAATCTCCCACACACTACCAACAATACAGGGAACTCTGAAACTTAACCAAAAATGCATAAACTCTGATAAAAAGAACTACTGCCTCTCATCCCAAGATACTGAACAAAGGAACTATAAAACATTTTGGAATACTGTCAACAAAATTCTCCATCCGGGAAATCCTTCAACTCCCAACCCCTGCACCAAAAACACACCCCTTGAAACTGCTTCAATTTTCAATTTATACTTCATAGATACCATTAGCCAACTTATACAAACTTTCCACCCAACCAGCTCCACACCCTCTACCACCCCCCTATTGCAAAACAGTTCTTTCTCCCTGGTGGTCTAGTGGCTAGGATTCAGTGCTCTCACCACCACGGCTTGGGTTTGGTTCCTGGCCAGGGAAGCTTCAGTGCATTTTCATCTCTGGCACTGCTTGACAGGGGTATAGGAAAATAATTTTCTTGGGTGGCGAAAGCCAGGGAACCTTTTTGACTAGGCTTATATAGGCCCCAGAGCCAATAAGTACCTACCTATGAAGCTATAAACCCATTCCAACCAGCTATATCAAAAAACTTCTTATCAAACTTAAACCAAGTTCCCCTTCATCTGACAACCTGCTACCTCTCTTCCTAAAAGCTGCTGCTGACCCATAGCATATCCTGTCTCCATCCTCATAAACTGCTAAATTAGTGAAGCCACTGTTCTTGCCCTCTGGAAAAAGTTCCACACTATACTAATCCACAAAGGTGCAAATTCTGTTGAGCTATCTAATTATTGCCCTATTGCCACACTCTCCCCCTCTCCAAAATTCTTGAACACTGTTTATAAACAAACCTCAGCCTATCTTACTCATGAAAACTGAATTACCTCTACTCAACATGGCTTCTGTCCCCACCACAGCACCACAACTGCACTTATTTCCTTTCTAACTCCATCTCCCCAGATAGAGACAATGATAAACTGGTGTCCTGCATCTTTTTAAATCTCTCCAAAGCCTTTGACACTGTCTCTCACCCCATCCTCCTCTGCAAACTCTTTCAACTCAACCTCTCCTCTACAACTATTTCCTGGTTCAGTAGCTACCTCACAGACAGACTGCAATCTGTAAAATGGATCTCTGCTCTTTCTCCTTTTCTCCACATCAAAATGGGCATCCCTCAAGGCTTTATTTTAGGCCCCCTCCTTTTTAACATTTTTACTAACCAGCTTCACACATCCTGTCCTCAGCCTTCTCTCATACAGTGCACAGATGACTCCACCATCATTTCTATCACTGACAGTCCCACTGACTTACTAACCCTGACACAAACATCTTTCAGCCTCACTGAAACATGGCTCACTAACAACCAACTCATACTAAATCCTAAAAAGACAAAACTTCTCTTCCTCCCGAATCTCTTTACCATCTTAAATCCCCATTCACCATCTCTTCTCTCAATAACACTAAGATCATAGCTGAATCACACACTAAACTGCTTGGAGTAATAGTGGACGGTCAACTAAAATTTGACCTTCATGTACTTAACTGCATCAAGAAAACCCACCAAAAGCTTGGTTTGCTATATTGAAACAAAATGTTCTTCACACCCAACTTCCGGATCTCAGTAGCCCAAGCTTACCTTCTCCCCAACCTCTTTTACAGCTCTTACATTTTAAGAAACTTAATCTTTACTACTTTCCAAACTTAAAAGCACATACAACAAAGTTGCTAGATTTGCAGCCAGTCTGCCCAGCTCACACCACTGTCATGCTCTCCAGACACTCAGCTGGCTAGTTTCCTAACCAACTATCATTTACCAAACTTCTCATTATCCAGACTATTTTGAATAAGCCCTCCTTTTAACCTAGAATTTCCTCACTTGTCTCCCTATATAAGCCCCCTCGATCCCTCAGAAGCTCTGACCAATGTCTCTTACAGATTCACAAACCTAAAAAATCTATTGGGCAGAATCTCTACAGCTACTTCCCTGCTCTTGCATGGAACAAGCTCCCCATGAACCTTAGAAACATTTCTTACATCCACAAATTCAAGAAACTCTGAAAAGGTACCTTAATAGCACATGGATTTGCCTCTGTAATCATCCCACATGAACCCACCATTTTTTTACTGTCCTCTCTCTTCCTCCCTTCCCGACTACCATAACTCACTTAACTGCTCTGTAGTGTAAAGTTACCCTCTGACGATAACCTAATGTGTTATGTAAATTCATTCACGTTTTAGTGCACATTTGTTTGCTATGCATTTTCTTCAATGTTATAATGCCTCTTACTATATTGTACTGTGGAGCTTTTTCTACATTTACTTCACTGTTTTATTGTAAATTTTTCTTTTTCTACATTTGCGTAACTGTTTTATTCTAATGTTGTCACTGTATTCGTCTTCAGTTTTTTAAATTGCCTTGCTTACTTCTACTGTGGAGCTTTTCTCCCAGGGCTTCCAGTGAAAAAGGGCTTTGCTCAGATCTCAGATGGACTATGCCGGTTAGCAAATGTCAAATAAATAAATAAAATGATATGATTAAGAATGAGCAGATTTTTTACTTCATTACTTTTTGCAGAAATGTTTCCAGTAGAGAGATTAGATGGAATAAGTGTAGAAATCTGTCTTCTCAAGGTCACAGCAGACCACCGTGGATCCTCATGCAAAATGTGGTCAACATTTCTGTGAACATAAAAAATCCCAGCTCAGCTGTCCTGTGTCACGGGTCAGTTCTTGAAGGATCTGAAGATGAAGCTGCTACTTGTGTGTGTAGCTGATCTACCCATATGAGAAATGACAGTACCTGACTAAACTAAACCCAGGTCTAGCCAGAAAAACAAGTCACCCTGGTGGACATAATAGTCTATACAACAGGAGGAAGAAATTACTGTTTAGAAATAAGTGGGAGGGTACAGAACAGAAAATAATCCCTTGTTAGTCCCAACAGGCAAATCAGGGAACTAGTCAAGTCTTCAAAAGCTAAATACGTGACTCAAAATGCATTCTAGATGAACTATAGAATGAACTGGCACCCCACCTAAGTACCATGTTCAGTCATAGCCTCACCTCAGGATTTGTGCCTGCTGAATGGCGTACAGTGATGGTTATCCCACTCCACAAGGGTGGAGCCACCATGGACCCCAGAAACTACTGCCTCATTAGCCTGACTAGCCTGGTCTGCAAGGCCATGGAATGTATCATCATGGAACAAAGACATTGGTAATCTCCAAACTCTGGACCCCACCCAGTTCGGGTTTGTAAAAGGCAGATCATGTCTCCTAAACCTGATAGACTTCTTTGAAGCAGTCACCAAAGCCGTAGACAAGGGTAAGGTGGTTCACGTAGCCTATCTAGATCTTGCCAAGGCTTTCAACACCATCCCCCACTCTGGAATTATAGATAAACTTACTAAACTAGGTATAAATCCCTATGCCACAAGATAGGTTGCCAGGTGGCTCACTGACAGAACCCACACTGTGAAAGTAGCAGACTCCAAATCTGACCAGACCAGTGACAAGTGGAGTACCACAGGGTTCAGTCCTGGGTCCTCTCCTGTTTGGTATCTACTTCTCTGAAGTACAGGCTAACACATAAGGTCTTTGGTAAACAAAGTTTGCAGATGACTGCAAACTAGGAGCCATAATCAAAACTCCTAACTATTTGGACATCCTAAAAAAGGGCCTCACTGAGACAGATGCCTGGTGTCAAAGTCATGGCTTCAAGCTCAATGCCAAAAAGTGCATTGTCATCCCCTTTGGTAAAAACTCTGTACCCATGAATTACAACATAGGTGGTAGTATACTTAACACAGCAAGTGTGATAAGAGACCTTGGGACATAGGTGGACAGTAGTCTCTCCACTGATAATCACATCGCCACATTAGTCAGGAAATCCTTCTACATGGCACACCTCATCACAAAAGGTTTCTCATCCAGAAAAAAAAGAGGTCATTGTTCCCCTCTACTCATTACTCATTAGGCCCATTATAGAGTACAACACCCCTTTTGGTATGTACCTCACAAGACATCTACAACAACTGGAAAGGCCGCAGAAATACCTCACAAAGAGGATTACTGGCCTCAAACAGATGCCCTACGCAGATCGTCTCAAAAAACTCCAGCTTTACTCTGTCGCATATTGCCTACTCAGAGGTGATCTCTGCCTAACATACAAAGCTATGTCAAACCCAGAGCTGTACTTAAAGAAATCCCAATCCCTCCGAGCTACACGCACTAGGGACCTTAACCTTGTCACCACAATAACAGAACAGAACATGCCGGAGTGATAGATTCCTGTCCCAGAGACTTCCCATACTCTGGAATAAACTACCTATCTATATCAAACAAAGCTCCTCATTAGCACTCTTTAAGAAAAATCTTGATGATTGGATGGGAAATATGAATTTCCCCCAGGGATCACCTCTGTGGCTCTGCTCGACAGTGGCACTGGAAAATAATTTTCTTGGGTGGCAAAAGCCAGGGTTCCTTTTTGCCTGGGCTTGTATAGGCCCCAGGGCCGATAGCCTAGTACCTACCTATGAACCTACCTATGAAAATAGCCTCTCAAGCAAAGGATAACCACAAAGCATTTTTAGTTATGTCTGAAATCTTAAGGGAAACACTTAACAATGTGCTTAGTTGGCTGTGGAAGATGCTACCTGTTCTCAGCCAGAAGAAATAGCAAACCTGCTGGCCAATAAATTCAACTCAAATTCCACCCCCCATCATCTCTGGTCACCCCCATGAAATACCTGTACCATTCCTTTGCATATTATCACAAAAGAGCAGGTCGTCACTGTGCTGTCTAAAGTTAGAAACACTGCATCAGTGGGCCCTGGTGGAATCTCAGGGTGGCTATTAAACAGCTTGAAACATGACCTAGCAGACCCACTTGGATCTCTATTTAACCACAGTCTCCAGACAGACTTTGTCCCAGTAGAGTGGAGGGCAGCAACATTCATCTTCCTGCATAAAGGGGGACCATCAATAGACCCAGGAAACAACTGACCCATAAGTCTGACTAGCCTCATATGCAAGACCATGGAAAAGATATTCATGAACCCAATTAAGAATGACATAGCAAATCTCCAGGCTCCAGACTCAACCCAGTTTGGCTTCATTAAGGGCAGGTCCTGCCTGCTCAATCTGGTGGATTTCTTTGAGAAGGACAGCAAGGCCATGGATGAAGGTAAGACAGTGCATACCACCTACTCTGACCTGGTCAAATCATTTAACACAATACCCTATTCGGGTATTATGGATAAACTCACAAAATGAGCATAAACCTCTATATCACCAGATGGATAACCAAATGTCTCATGGATAGGACACATGTTGTTAGAGTGGGGGAAATCACATCTAGGAAGATTCCAGTCACCAGTGGAGTACCACAGGGCTCAGTGCTGAGTTCCCTCCTGTTTGCTATATACTTCTCTGATGGCAAAACAAGTGTAGATGGCTTTTGGCTGACCTAGTCTGCTGATGACTATAAGTTGGGGGCAATCATCGACTCCCCAACTGATGTTGATATCCTACAGAATGGTCTGACACAGATTAATGATTGGTGTCAGAGCCATGCAAAGAAGTGCATAACAATACCCTTTGGGAAATCAAATACCCCTGCAAATTATAACACTGACAGCACCCCATCTAACAGTGGTGCTAGAGGTCTGGATACCCAGACAGATAGCAATCTGAACTTTGATCACCATGAGACTGTGGTGGTGAGGAAATCCTTCTATGTGGTTCAGCTTATAAGTAAAGGCATGGCATCCAGACCTAAGGAAGTTATAGAACCACTATACTCAGCCCTCATCAGACCAATAATCAAGTACAATGTACCCTTTGGCAGGTACCTTGCCAAGCACCTGCAACAACTGGAGTGTCCTCAGAGGTTTCTCACCAAAATAATACAGAGTATAACCAACATGTTATTCGCAGACCAATTATGAGCCCTATCACTGCATTAGGTGTCCTACTGATTACTAAGCAGTGATCTATGCCTGACCTATAAGGCAGTTTCTGACCTATCCTTGATGGGAATGTTGCATATTCACAAAACTAACTGCACAAGGATTACAAACTCCAAAGATGTAAACTTGACCTTTGGCATGAATAGATCATGCTGGAGAGACAGATACAATTCCCAGAGATTTCCCCATCGCTGGAATAGGTATCTTGTTCAAGTAAAGGAGACCCCTTCCTTGACCATCTTCAAGTGCAATTCGGACCAAAGGATGGGAAATCAGAAAATCACTCCTGGGGTGGCACCCATGTCCCTTATGGACAGAGGCAGTCTGTAAAAACTGTCTCCCCTTGGGATAAAAAAAATGGATAAAATCTTGGCAAAACTGACTAGGCTTTTAAGGGCTCTTGAGCCATTAGCCTAGTAATCTGATATGAACTTATGATTAGTTGTACAAAGTAGAATGATTTCCTGACTGCCATTGTCACATGTTGATGAAAAGATAGGGAGTCATCAACCTGTGTTCCAAAGTCCTTAACTCCGTTTTCATTGTGTAGTCATGCATTGGAAATACTGTAAGCTGAGAGGAGGAGTTGAGAAGTTGTTGACCAAATGCAACAATATTGCATTTTTTAGCATATAATTCTGGGTCTATATCAAGAGTTCAAATGCACAGGTGTCCGAATGCCAAAACATTGATACTGGAAGTTTGAAATGTGAAAATAGCGAAGCCATGGAACACCAAGTTTTTTCCCAGGGAAAGAAAAAAATCAGTTCCATGGCTTTGCTATTTCTTCCACTGTGGTGCGATCTCGGAGTTGGTATATTTAAGTAGGGTGTGTGTGGGGGGCACAGCCTCCACATGTTGGGGGATGTGTGGGTGAAGCACTCCAGATTAGTAAAAGTTTGAAGTGTAAGCTTTTTTTTTTTTTATTTTTGTACCGGAACAGCGATTTTTTTTTTCCCTGGGAAAAAAATCGCTGTTCTGTGTGTTCAAAATTCTTGCATTTCAAACTTCCCAGTTCAATATCACATCGTTTGAACACATTTGCTTTCAACGACATGACATAGACCCTATAATTTTCAGTACACTAAGAGCTTATGTGGGAGAGCTCTTGCTAGAGGCTTTGGGTGCCGAGGGGAACTTAACAATAACTCTCAGTTTCCAATCAAATAGAAACTTGGTAAGCCAGAGGTCTTCAATCCCTGCCTGGAAACTAGAAATGTAAACACTAAAAAGAAGGGGTGCCAACACTGAACCTTGAGGGACACCACTAGTCAGCTTCATGCTTTTTGATGAGACACCTGCTACCTGCACCATAAGGGACCTGTCTTTTAACATGTTTCCTATCCATCTTACCAAATAGGGATCATTTTGTCATTTAGCTTTTCTATAATGCCAGCAAGGAGCACAGTCCTGAATGCTTTGGCCAGGTCTAGTCACCCTGTGTGTTCTTCATCATATTGTTAACTGCCTGTCTGACCCATTGAAAGACGTTAAGCGGATTTAATAGGCAGGATCTTCCCTTGACAAAGCCAAACTGTTGAGGGTCAAGTCTAACAAGATTTTAGATTCCATAGTCTATGAGATCAGTTATAATACATTCTACAGCCTTGCAAATGAGACTGGCCAGGCTGATAGGTCTATATTACCCAGGGTCAGTGGTATGGCTACCCTGATGTGTAAACAGTTTGTGGAGTAGGTTAGTAAAGGCCACACTTACACTACTTATAAAACATCCAGATATATTATCAGGCCTCCATGGAGAAAGGATTTATGGTCCTATTCATCACCTTCAATAGGTGTTTCTTAGTGATGAAGGGCAGGTAAAAGATTCCAGTATTTGTGCACTATAAATTCTAGCCGAAGAGATGAAGGTAGCATTACATTTGGTGGCAAGTGCATTGGTGTTGGCATTTGGGGCTGAATGAGATTTGTCATCTTGGTTAAGTTCAAAGCAGTGTAGGGCATGGTTCCTTAGCATGGCTAAAGAAGGATTTATAAATATTTTAACTACTGATGATAATCTAAGCTCATGGTTAGCTTTACTGAACCTCATGGTGAATTTCAAATTCTTTGTAGTGGCTTTACTTCTTTGCCTGATGTGAGAGGTTTTATATCTGGTGTTTAATTTAATAAGTTTCTTTTGTTTGTTGTGAAGCTTATTAATGTTGATGAACCATCGAGGAGGTGTACTTTTCAGCTTCATATGATAAGTACCTCTAGTAGGGATGCCAGGATTAACAGATGGTTTATAAAATGTGCATTATGTTCTGACTATTCAAAAAGACATAGGCATGGCAGTGGAACCCAATATGTGCAAGACTTTATACAGTGGAACCCAATATGTGCAGGACTTTATAAGGGGAGCCAAGTATGTGCAGGACTTTATAAAGGGAGCCCAGTATGTACAGAATTTTATACAGTGGAGCCCAGTATCTGCAGGACTTTACAAGGGGAGCCCAGTATGTGCAGGACATTATGCAGGAGAGCCCAATTTGTGTAGGACTTTCTGCAAAGAAGACCAGTATGTGCAGGACTTTATAAGTGGAGCCCAATATGTGCAGGACTTTATACAGGGGAGCCCAGTATGTGCTGGGCTTTATGCAGTGGAGCCCAGTATGTGCAGAACTTTACAAGGGGAGCGCAGTATGTGCAGGATGTTATAAGGGGAGTCCCAGATAAGTATGACTTTACAGGGGGAGCCCAGTATGCACAGGACTTAAGGAGAGCACAGTATGTGCAGGACTTTACAGGGGGAGCCCAGTATGTGCAGGACTTTATAAGGGGAGCCTATTATGTGCAGGACTTTATAAGGGGAGCCCATTATGTGTAGGACTTTATAAGGGGAGCAGAGTATGTGCAGGACTTTACAAGGGGAGCCCAGTATGTGCAGGACATTATAAGGGGAGCCCAGTATGTGCAGGACTTTACAAGGGAGCCCAGTATGTGCAGGACTTTATGCAGAAGAGCCCAGTTTGTGTAGGACTTTCTGCAGAGAAGACCAGTATGTGCAGGACTTTATAAGTAGAGCCCATTATGTGCAGGACTTTATACAAGGGAGTCCAGTATGTGCAGGACTTTATGCAGTGGAGCCCAGTATGTGCAGGACTTTACAAGGGAAGCTCAGTATGTACAGGACATTATAAGGGGAGCCCAGTACGTGTAGGACTTTACAAGGTGAGCCCAGTATGTGCAGGACTTTACAGGGGGAGCCCAGTATGTGCAGGACTTTATAAGGAGAGCTCAGTATGTACAGGACGTTACAGGGGGAACCCAGTATGTGCAGGACTTTATAAGGGGAGCCCAGTATGTGCAGGACTTTATAAGGGGAGCCCAGTATGTGCAGGACATTATAAGGGGAGCCCAGTATGTACAGGTCTTTAAAAGGAGAGCCCAGTATGTGCAGGACTTTATAAGGGGAGCTGAGTACATACAGGACATTACAAGGGGAGCCCAGTATGTGCAGGAATTTACAAGGGGAGCCTAGTATGTGCAGGACTTTATGCAGAAGAGCCCAATTTGTGTAGGACTTTCTGCAAAGAAGACCAGTATGTGCTGGACTTTATAAGTGGAGCCCAATATGTGTAGGATTTTATACAGGGGAGCCCAGTATATGCAGGACTTTATGCAGTGGAGCCCAGTATGTGCAGGACTTTACAAGGGGAGCCCAGTATGTGCAGGACTTTATAAGGGGAGCCCAGTATGTGCAGGACTTTATAAGGGGAGCCCATTATGTGCAGGACTTTATAAGGGGAGATGAGTATGTGCAGAACTTTACAATGGGAGCGCAGTATGTGCAGGACTTTATAAGGGGAGCCAAGTAAGTGCAGGACTTTACAAGGGGAGCCCAGTATGTGCAGGACTTTATAAGGGGAGCCCAGTATGTGCAGGACTTTACAAGAGGAGCCCAGAATGTGCAGGACGTTATGAGGGGAACCCAGCATATGCAGGAATTTACTGGGGGAGCCCAGTATGTGCAGGACTTTATAAGGAGAGCTCAGTATGTGCAGGACTTTACAGGGGGAGCCCAGTATGTGCAGGACTTTATAAGGGGAGCCCAGTATGTGCAGGACTTTACAAGGGGAGCCCAGTATGTGCAGGACTTTATAAGGGGAGCCCAGTATGTGCAGGACTTTACAAGGGGAGCCCAGTATGTGCAGGACTTTATAAGGGGAGCCCAGTATGTGCAGGACTTTATAAGGGGAGCCCAGTATGTGCAGGACTTTATAAGGGGAGCCCAGTATGTGCAGGACTTTACAGGGGGAGCCCAGTATGTGCAGGACTTTATAAGGAGAGCTCAGTATGTGCAGAACTTTACAGGGGGAGCACAATATGTGCAGGACTTTATAAGGGGAGCCCAGTATGTGCAGGACTTTACAATGGAAGCCCAGTATGTGCAGGACTTTATAAGGGGAGCCCAGTACGTGCAGGACTTTACAAGGGGAACCCAGTATGTGCAGGACTTTATAAGGGGAGCCCAGTATGTGCAGAATTTTAGAAGGGGAGCCCAGTATGTGCAGGACTTTATAAGGGGAGCCCAGTACGTGCAGGACTTTACAAGGGGAGCCCAGTATGTGCAGGACTTTATAAGGGGAGCCCAGTATGTGCAGGACTTTACAAGGGGAGCCCAGTATGTGCAGGACTTTATAAGGGGAGCCCAGTATGTGCAGGACTTTACAAGGGGAGCCCAGTATGTGCAGGACTTTATAAGGGGAGCCCAGTATGTACAGAATTTTATACAGTGGAGCCCAGTATCTGCAGGACTTTACAAGGGGAGCCCAGTATGTGCAGGACATTATGCAGGAGACCCCAATTTGTGTAGGACTTTCTGCAAAGAAGACCAGTATGTGCAGGACTTTATAAGTGGAGCCCAATATGTGCAGGACTTTATACAGGGGAGCCCAGTATGTGCTGGGCTTTATGCAGTGGAGCCCAGTATGTGCAGAACTTTACAAGGGGAGCCCAGTATGTGCAGGATGTTATAAGGGGAGTCCCAGATAAGTATGACTTTACAGGGGGAGCCCAGTATGCACAGGACTTAAGGAGAGCACAGTATGTGCAGGACTTTACAGGGGGAGCCCAGTATGTGCAGGACTTTATAAGGGGAGCCTATTATGTGCAGGACTTTATAAGGGGAGCCCATTATGTGTAGGACTTTATAAGGGGAGCAGAGTATGTGCAGGACTTTACAAGGGGAGCCCAGTATGTGCAGGACATTATAAGGGGAGCCCAGTATGTGCAGGACTTTACAAGGGGAGCCCAGTATGTGCAGGACTTTATGCAGAAGAGCCCAGTTTGTGTAGGACTTTCTGCAGAGAAGACCAGTATGTGCAGGACTTTATAAGTAGAGCCCATTATGTGCAGGACTTTATACAAGGGAGTCCAGTATGTGCAGGACTTTATGCAGTGGAGCCCAGTATGTGCAGGACTTTACAAGGGAAGCTCAGTATGTACAGGACATTATAAGGGGAGCCCAGTACGTGTAGGACTTTACAAGGTGAGCCCAGTATTTGCAGGACTTTACAGGGGGAGCCCAGTATGTGCAGGACTTTATAAGGAGAGCTCAGTATGTACAGGACGTTACAGGGGGAACCCAGTATGTGCAGGACTTTATAAGGGGAGCCCAGTATGTGCAGGACTTTATAAGGGGAGCCCAGTATGTGCAGGACATTATAAGGGGAGCCCAGTATGTACAGGTCTTTAAAAGGAGAGCCCAGTATGTGCAGGACTTTATAAGGGGAGCTGAGTACATACAGGACATTACAAGGGGAGCCCAGTATGTGCAGGAATTTATAAGGGGAGCCTAGTATGTGCAGGACTTTATGCAGAAGAGCCCAATTTGTGTAGGACTTTCTGCAAAGAAGACCAGTATGTGCTGGACTTTATAAGTGGAGCCCAATATGTGCAGGATTTTATACAGGGGAGCCCAGTATATGCAGGACTTTATGCAGTGGAGCCCAGTATGTGCAGGACTTTACAAGGGGAGCCCAGTATGTGCAGGACTTTATAAGGGGAGCCCAGTATGTGCAGGACTTTACAGGGGGAGCCCAGTATGTGCAGGACTTTATAAATGGAGCCCATTATGTGCAGGACTTTATAAGGGGAGATGAGTATGTGCAGAACTTTACAATGGGAGCGCAGTATGTGCAGGACTTTATAAGGGGAGCCAAGTAAGTGCAGGACTTTACAAGGGGAGCCCAGTATGTGCAGGACTTTATAAGGGGAGCCCAGTATGTGCAGGACTTTACAAGAGGAGCCCAGAATGTGCAGGACGTTATGAGGGGAACCCAGCATATGCAGGAATTTACTGGGGGAGCCCAGTATGTGCAGGACTTTATAAGGGGAGCCCAGTATGTGCAGGACTTTATAAGGGGAGCCCAGTATGTGCAGGACTTTATAAGGGGAGCCCAGTATGTGCAGGACTTTACAGGGGGAGCCCAGTATCTGCAGGACTTTATAAGGAGAGCTCAGTATGTGCAGAACTTTACAGGGGGAGCACAGTATGTGCAGGACTTTATAAGGGGAGCCCAGTATGTGCAGGACTTTACAATGGAAGCCCAGTATGTGCAGGACTTTATAAGGGGAGCCCAGTACGTGCAGGACTTTACAAGGGGAACCCAGTATGTGCAGGACTTTATAAGGGGAGCCCAGTATGTGCAGAATTTTAGAAGGGGAGCCCAGTATGTGCAGGACTTTATAAGGGGAGCCCAGTACGTGCAGGACTTTACAAGGGGAGCCCAGTATGTGCAGGACTTTATAAGGGGAGCCCAGTATGTGCAGGACTTTACAAGGGGAGCCCAGTATGTGCAGGACTTTATAAGGGGAGCCCAGTACGTGCAGGACTTTACAAGGGGAGCCCAGTATGTGCAGGACTTTATAAGGGGAGCCCAGTATGTGCAGGACTTTTTGTAGCAGACCCTGGGACAAATGGTGATCCACTATGTAACTGCTTTGTTCTCTGTATGTTCTCCAGGTAAAAAGAAGTGAGTGGGTTGGGAATGGAACTGAAGTGTTTACAGTGGCAGATGGAGGTGTACAGTGATGTTTGGGGAAAAGAAAGTACAAGATGAAGCAGAGTGATAAGAAAAGGTGCTAGCAGCTACTGTTGAGACGTTTGGAGTGAGGTAAGGCTTTTGATTGTGTAACAGGGAAGGTGTGTAGAAGCCCCTAGCATGGATGAAGATTGTCCCCATATGGACATGTGTTATGGAAAATGTTGTGGACTGACATTTCCGTGGTGTTTGAACATGGTATAAGAAAATCATAAAGGAGACTAAAGTAGAGCCTGATGTACATAAAGGATGGTCACATGCTATAGTTTGGTCTGTACGGCTCCTGATTATGATCCGGAAAGGTACAGTGTCATTTCTAGTATAAGGAACAGTGCATGTGTTCATAATTCTTTAGTTAAATAGATGGTCTTTAAGGTTTAGATATTACCCTAACTTTAGGTTTAAATATTACCCTAACTTTAGGTTTAGATATTACCCTAATTTAAGTCACACGTATAAATAACACTGATATTGTAAATAACTCAAATACCTCCTCTTCTAGAGGGCCAGTCAACTTTATAGGGTCACAGCAGGTTATTTAGCTAATGGCCTTAGGTCCCTTACAAGCCTAGCCAAGCACAACCTCTGTCCCCAAGAACATCAAGGTATTAAGCAGAACTAAGTCAACAACTACTAGCCCTGTCCAAGAGGGACACAGGTGAAATTCCTGGGGTAAATTTGCAGTTTCCCATCCAATCATCCAAATTACATTCATCTGAAATGGGAGTTTGTTCTAGAACAGAGGTAACCTCTGTGAGACATATCTGTCTCTCCAGCAAGTCCTGTTGATGTCACATACTAGGTTGAGTTTCCTAGAGCGAGTGCATCTTACACCATTTGATTTACAAATGTGCAGCATTTCCATTAGAACAGGATCTGAGATTGCTTTATAGGCAAGGCAGAGGTCACCTCTGAGTATCTGTAAGACCGAGGGTATAGTGACAGTGATTTCAGTACGTCAACATATGACATAGGCTGAAGACCCTGAATTTTCCTTGTAAGAAACTTTTGAGGTATTTTCAGTTGCTGCAGGTGCCTGGTAAGGTATATACAAAGCTATGTCAAACCCAGAGCTGTTGGACATGCTCCACTTAAAGAAATCCCAGTCCCTCCGAGCTACACGCTCTATGGACCTAAATCTTGTCACCACAATAAACAGAACATGCCAGAGGGATAGATTCCTGTCCCAGACACTTCCCATAATCTGGAATAAACTACCTATATATATCAAACAAAGCTCCTCATTAGCAGTCTTCAACAAAAATCTTGATGATTGGATGGGAAATAGGAAATTCACCCCAGGGATCACCTCTGTGGCTCTACTCGACAGTGGCACAGGAAAATAATTTTCTTGGGTGGCAAAAGGCAGGGTACCTTTTTGGCTGGGCTTGTATAGGCCCCAGGGCCGATAGCCTAATACCTTCCTATGAACCTATGAACATACCAAAGGTAGCATTGTACTCTATTATTGGCCTGAAGAGTGAGGAGTACAGGGGGGTTATAACTTCTTTTGTGGATGAAATGCCATTACTTATGAGGTGGGCAATGTAGAAATCTACAACCATGGAGACGTAGTGGTAAAAGTAAAGGTTGCTGTCAACATGTGTGCCCAAATCTCTCACCACTGATTACATGCTTAGGGTGTTGTTATTAATGTGGTTATCTGCAGGGATGTTGCCCTTGTTGAAGGGGATGATAATGCATTTTTTGCAATGTGTTTTAGCTCATGACTGAGCTAAAGGTCTGACAGGTCTGTGCAAATCCCTCTTGTAACATGTTGACATCATCTGGGGACTCGATGACTGCACTCAGTTTGCAATTATCAGCAAACTTTATCAGCCACAGGGCTTTTGTTTTAGTCTGTGCATCTGAGAAGTAGATTCCAAACAATAGGGGCCCTGCACTGATACTTGTGGAACACCACTGGTTATAGGTCTGCTGGTGGAGGTAGAGTCATCTATTTTGACTGTGTGCATTCTATCGATGAGCAAGTTTGCAGCCCACCTAACAATATGTAGGTTGATCTCCAGCTGGGTGGGTTTATCAATGATGCTTGAGTGGGGAATAGTGTCAAAGGACTTGGCCAGGTCCAGGTAGGCCATATGCATGGATCTGCCTTCTTCCAGGGCTTTTATGACTGTCTCAAAGAAGTCCATCAAGTTCACAAAGCAGGATCTCCCTTTAATGAAGCCAAACTGGGTCGGATTGAGTACTAGGAGGTCTCCTACATCTTTGTCGATAAGGTCCATGATTATTCTTTCCAGAGATTTGCAAATTAGGCTGGTCAGGCTTATAGGGCTATAGCTCCCAGGATCTGTGGAGGCACCTCCTTTATGTAAAGGGGTGATGGTTGTTGTTTTCCATTCAGCAGGTACAAAACCAGTGCTTAGACTGTGGTTAAAAAGAGTATCCAATGGTGCAGCTAGTTCCTGTTTTTAGATTTATAGGTAGGTACTAGGCTATCTGCCCAAGGGCATTTATAAGCCTAGCCAGAGTGTGTTGGCTTTTGCCATCCCATTGATTAATTAACTGATCCTCTGCCAAGCAGAACCAATGAAGTGATCTCAGGTGTATATTTTCTGTTACCCATCCACTCGTCAAGTTTCTCTTGAAAAGTGTTAGTGACGGGCTCTGCCTAATGTAGTTTGGAATTTTGTTCCAAAGCCTCTATGACAGGAATCTATCCCTCCAGCATGTTCTATTTATTGTTGTGGTGAGGTTTAGCTCACTAGAGCACATGGCTCGCAGTGACTTGGATTTCTTTAGGTGGAGCATGTCCATCAATTCTGAGATGGACATGGCTTTGTAAGTCAGGCAGAGATCACCTCTGAGTAAGCGATATGCCACTGAGTACAGCCGGAGGTTTTTCATTCGGGCTGTATAGGACATACGTTTGAGGCCAGTAATCCTCTTGGTGAGGTACGTTTGAGGTCTCTCTAGCTGTTGGAAGTGTCTTGTGAGGTACATCCTAAATGGGGCATTGTACTCTATGATGGGGTCTGATGAGTGATGAGTAGAGGGGCACTATAACCTCATTATTTCTAGATGTGAACCCTTTAGTAATTAGATGGGCCACATAGAAGGAGGCCAGTAATCCTCTTGGTGAGGTTATTTTGTTGTCTCTCTAGCTGTTGGAAGTGTCTTGTGAGGTACATCCTAAATGGGGCATTGTACTCTATGATGGGGTCTGATGAGTGATGAGTAGAGGGGCACTATAACCTCATTATTTCTAGATGTGAACCCTTTAGTAATTAGATGGGCCACATAGAAGGATTTCCTAACTACTTTGGCAATATGATTGTCAAAGCAGAGATTACTATCTACCTGGGTCCCCAGATCTCTTATTACCGCTTCTGTATTAAGGGGGCTGCTACCTATGTGGCAATTCGTGGGTGTTTTGTTTTTCCCAAACGGGATGACTATGCATTTTTTGGCATTTAGCTTGAGGCCATGACTTTGACAACAGATGTCTGTCTCAGTAAGGCCCTTTTGGAGGATGTCCGTGTCAGCCGGAGAGTCAATTATGGCTCCCAGTTTGCAGTCATCAGCGAACTTGGTTTGCCATAGTCCTCCTGTGTTTGCCTGTACTTCTGAGAATTATATGCAGAACAGTAGGAATCCCAGGACCGAGCCTTGTGGGGCACCACTTGTGACTGGTTTAGAGTTGGACCTGGAGCCCGCTATTCTTACCGTGTGAGTTCTGTCTGTAAGCCAGTTGGCAACCCATCTCATGACTTATGGATTTATGTTCAGGCTGGTGAGTTTTTATATAATACCCGAGTGGGAAATAGTGTTGAAAGCCTTGGCAAGGTCAAGGTAGGCTGTTTGAATAACCTTTCCCTCATCTATGGCCTTGGTGACTATCTCGAAGAAGTCAACCAGATTTAGTAGGCATAATCTGCCCTTAACAAAGTCGAACTGGGTCTGGTCAAGTATTTGGAGGTTCCCAATGTCTTTGTTAATGAGTTCCATGATGATGTGCTCCACAGCCTTGCAGACCAGGCTAGTCAGGCTTATGGGGTGATAGTTACCAGGGTCAGTTGTGGCTCCTCCTTTGTGGAGTGGAATAACCATTGCTGTGCACCATTCCATGGGCACATAGCCTGTGGAGAGGCTGAGGTTGAACAGTGTGTTTAGGTGGGGGGGGGGGGGTTAGTTTGTTCTGTAGTTCATGCAAGACATAGCCTGGGACACCATCTGGCCCCATTGACGCTGTGTTTTTGGCTTTTGAAAGGGCTATTTTCACCTGTGTGTCTGTGATTTCCAGGACAATACACTTTTCCGGTATTGTTGTGCGCCCTTTTGGGGGTGAGAGGGGGGTGAAGTTTGCACTGAATCTATCTGCCAGGATGTTGGCAATATCAGTAGGTTCAGTATATTTTGTGCTATTTTGCACTAGTTCAGTGCACCTCTGCAAGTTGCCACTTAGATTCTTAACATAGCTAAAGAAGGCTTTATGGTTATCGTTTGAATCCTTGGGTATATTTCTTTCGAAGTTAGCCTTGGATGGTTTTATGAGGGACCTTAGTTTCTTATTGATACTGATCAGGGATGTCTTTCCTTCTTGGGATTTTCTTTTTTTCTGAACTAGTTTCTTCCTTCTATTGTATAGCCTGTTTATGGCAGGAGTCCATCAGACTGGTTTCCCACTCTTAGAGGAGTGAGTCTTGGTTTTTCTAGGGATGGCATGATTCATGCATCCTTGTAGGTGCTCATAAAGTGCATTTGTAAAGGTTTCTGCATCTTGGGCAGCGTTACCCTTTAGCGTGGGGGCTGTGAAACTTACCACATCTGTTTTAAGTAAGGTGAAGTTTGCTTTAGATAAGTTTTTTACTGTAGTTTCCTTAGTTGGCGGTGGCAGTGGGGTGTGTACATCCAGAGTGATTAGTTTATGGTCTGATCTAACCAGTGATGGGTTGACTTCCGGTGTGGAACATCTGTCACCCATGTTTGTGATGACCAGGTCCAATATGTTTTCACCTCTGGTAGGGGAGTTTACCAGCTGATCCAGGGTGTATGAGCTGATGAATTCCAGGAAGCGCTGGGCCTGGGAGTTTCTACTCGAGTAGTTTTCCCAGTTAATGGTAGGGTAATTGAAATCGCCCAATATCAGGGTGTTCGGTAGGACCTTCATGTTTTCCAGTGTCTCCAGAAAGGTGGAGTGGTGGTCCTGGGTCATGGAGGGTGATCTGTAGCAGGCCACAATTTGCATTGCAGATTTGCCTGATGTTAGTTTCACATGGATGATCTCAGAGGTATCATGCTTAGGCACTAACCTGGAGCTGTAGGAATCCTTGATGAATATGGATACACCCCCTCCTTTTGTGTTTTGGTCCATGTTCTGTGGCCGTAACGTGTAGTACAAGTTGTAGCCCGGTAGTGCTGGGGTGCTCTCTGGAGCCTTGAACCAGGTTTCAGTTACTGCACAGATGTCAACGTTCTCCATACTGAGCAGTGCTTTGAGCGTGTGCATTTTGAGATTTAAACTCCTGGCGCTGAGTAGCATACCTCTCAGTTTTTTGTTAATTGTGCTGTTTATGGAGGTGGGTTTGACTTTTGAGCCTTGCCTAAAAAAGGCACTATGGGGGCAGCAAGAGCCTTGGCCAGTATTCGAAAGCCTAGGTTGACAGGTGGAAGCCGTCTATTGTAAAGCAACGCGGCTTGTCGAGCATGTCGTCCCAGGCTGACAGACACTGGATGACACCAGAAGCTTAGCCAGTTGTTGAAATTGATCATTTTTTTTTATACTGAGGTATCATTCTTGGTGAGGGCGGGATGCTACTCAGGGTCAGGGTCATACCAGCCTGGGCTACATGATCAGAGAGCTCTTCCATGTCTCTTTTCATTTAGTCCAGGGAGGTATGTCTCAGGTGATTCACACAAACATGAACAATGACAGAGTCATATTTGTACTTGTTCTGGAGTGACCCGAGTGCTTGTGTTATGTGGTGAATTCTGGTTACCGACAGGCAGCTAACAGTAACCTTCTGCTTGTCCAGCCTAGTGAGTGGGACGTCAGTGTGCCTGACTATAGAGTCACCTATTACTAGTGTGTTATCCATTTAGAATGCAGCCTGGGATATTATCAGGTCCCATAGAGACTGTGTTTTTGGCACTGGACAGAGTGCTTAGGTAGAGGGCAGGCAGTAAGGATGCTTTGAGGGATATGCAAAGGGACGGGGGGGGGGGGGATTTTGACTGAACCTTTCAGCTAGCAGGTTAGCTATTTCTGTGGGTTCAGTACATGTGGTGCCATTAAAAACCACTTCTGTGCAGATCTGGTTTTTAACTTTAAGGTTTCTGATGTAGCTAAAGAAGGCCTTATGGTTATCCTTAGTGAAGGAGTCTAATTTGGTTTCCTAGTTAGCTTTAGAATACCTTACGAGGTGTCTTGTTTGCTTGTTTAAGCCAAGGAGGGAATGCTTCCAATTCAGAAACCATTCCTTCTGTTCCTGTACAGCAGTATCATTATCCTATTGTATTACTTAAACAAACCCAACTGCAGCAACCAAACAAAACTAAAACTGTAAAATTCCCCAAAGCAGGCAGAAGACAGCTCGATATGCAATTAAATCCAAGAACTGAAGAAGCTGATATTGTGAGTGTGATGAAGAATAGAACAGATAATTGTTTACTTGAATGCTTTAATCCAGGTCTACGTACCAAGGAACTATTTGATTATTTTATTTCCTGTCATTCCTCGGATTCATGGCTTACCCAAGATCCACAAACACCCTACACTCCCACAGTTTAGATCGATGGTAGCTGGGAGTGGTTGGTTGACTCAGGCTATGTCCATTTATTTGGACAAACAACTCCGAATAGCTCTTGATATGAGTGATGTTGTATTGAAAGATACTGAAAACTTTTCGAGAGATTTATATAATGTAACCAGTGAGGGGGATGTGTTGGATATTCAATTTTTAGTAACGATAGACATTGTATCTCTGTTTACGTGCATTCCTAACCAGGAAGGCATTAGTATGGTCAGGGTAGGTTTGGCTAGGAGTAATACATTTGACATGAAGCATATTGACTTTCTGTGCATGCTTCTAGAGCTGGTCCTTGAATACAATATCTTTATGTTTCAGGATAAATGTTACTGGCAACAATCTGGCATGGCTATGGGGACCAGCTGTGCTAATTCTTATGACAATGTGGTGATGTCAGAATGGGAACTCCATTATGTATTGGGACAACACAGAGGTCATATTGCCATATATAGACGTTTTGTTGATGACGTGTTTATTGGTTGAAAGGCAACAAGCAGGAGCTCGACTTCTTTTTTCATTCTTTAAATAATTGTATTAATTTTTTGAAATTTACCTTCACTTGTTCCCAAGTCACTGTTGATTTCTTAGATGTGAACATCTGGCTGGAGAATGGCAAAATGCTGACCAGGATGCATAGGAAAGACTGTTATAGACCATCATATCTCCATAGGCAGAGTATGCATCCACAACATATATTTGGGAACATTGCGAGAGGTCAAGCCTTCAGGATCTCGAGGTTGTCATGTACCACTTCTGACTTTGAAGGAAGTTTGTCAGATTTGAAGAAAGAGTTTGCCATCAGGGGTTACACCCAAGTTGAAGTTGATCAAGCTTGAGCCAGAATAACCAACGAGCGTGAGAGTAGAGTATGTCCGTGTTTCTCTGCTCTGTATAGGCAATCAGTCAGATCACCTCTTAGGTATTGTTATCCTCCTATTGTTTTGAAATTCTCCCACGGTGTTAATATGGTGAAAGATATAGTTACCATGAACTGACATATTTTACAGACTGACAGCAGATGTTCCGATATATCAACAGATGGCCCCAGATTTGTATATAAGAACCACAGCAATTTAAGGCAACAGTTATGTTTTCCTAGACATGTTATGTCTGGATCCCAAGTTTTGATGGGTAAATCTAAATGTCATAAATGCAATCTTTGTCAGTTTATAGATGAGTCTAGGTTCTTTAGGCACTCTGTCATGGGCTACTTGTGGAAGTTGAGGGCATCTGCTGATTGCTCCCCCAGGAATGTGGTTTATTTAGCACATTGTCAGTGCTGTTATAAATTCTACATTGGTAAGACAAACAGGAGCTTAAAAGAAAGAATTAGGGACCATGTGCATTGCATGAAAAAGCTATATGATTTTAGTGCCTTAGCGAAACATGTTTTGTCTACTGGCCCTGAACATAACTTTGTCTTCCAGGTATTATGTGTGATCAGCCCAGGTCTGCGAGGTGGTGATATAGTGACTCGTACTGAGGTGGTCAAGTTAGAGTGGCTCTTGAGGTTGGGGGCACACCTAGTTATGGGGTTGAATGATCATGTCCCCAGGAATAAATGGCTGTAGGGTGTTTATTGTTGTTTGTTTACATACTTATGAACATCTTTCATGTTTGATTTATTTGTGCTAATGTTTTTTTTATTAATTTTTATTAGATTTTATGCTAGTAAATATCATCTACTTTATACGCCTTTAAGCTGAGAATGTGGCTGCATGAATGTTTGTTTTATTGGTTGTTAAGCTGTTTGAGATGATGTCATTTGCATATAAGTTATTCTGTCCCCATTCATGTTTGTCTGAAGAAGCGGTATGGTATTACCGTGAAAGCGCTAATGTTCTTTCTCTGCAATAAAGTTTTTTGGTACGATTACTTGCTGGTTCATCAAGTTTTCGGATTTAGCTGCATATCAAGCAGTCTTCTGCCTGCTTTGGGGAATTTTACAGCTATTGTATAACTTGTTAATTGCAGATGTCCACCAGGCAGGCTTGTTCTTTCTTGATGATCTTGTTTTGATCCTGTCAGGTATGGCTGAGTCATTACATTTCTAATAGTTATACAAGGCATTGGTGTAAATTCCAGTATAGGTGTCTATGCCATCAGTGAGGGCAGGGACTATGAAGCTACAAACGCTGTCACATATTAGGTTGTAGTTGGATTTGGAGCATTTTTTTAGTCCAGTTGCTGCTAATGCGGGATCACATATTATTGTTACTTTTAATGAGACTGATTTATGATCATATCTCACTAGGGAGGGCTGCACACATGGGTTGGTGCAATGATCACCCATGTTATTGACCACCAGATCCAGAATGTCTGGGCCCCTTGTGGAGGTGTCATCCAACTGGTCCAGGGAATTTGAGTTGATGAAGCCCAAGAACCTTTGGGCAAGTGTGTTAGTACACACATAATTTACCCAATGTATGGATGGGTAGTTAAAGTCATGTAAAACCATGATGTTTGGTTGTATCTTGAGTGATTCAAGTAGATCCAAGTATGCAGTGTGGATATCCTGGCTCATGGAGGGGGTCCTATAACTGGCAATAACTTGGAGAGGGGTCAGTTGGCCCTGGATTAGTTCAAGGGAATTGTTTTGTTTAACCAATCTAGAGGTGTATTTATCTTTGATGAATAATGATACTCCACCTCCTTTCATTCTTGCAATTTCAGTTTATGGTCTGAATGTGTGGAAGGCATTATAACCCAGTATACTTCTGCAAACTCTGATGGATGTATAATTCTATTTTCACTTGTATATTTTGTATTGAACACTTTTTCAAATCTATATCTCTGCTTATCACATTGAACATCTTTGTGCAATTTGTTCCAATTGAGCCAGGGGTGTTGCTGAAAAGGGCCCTTGGACCATTCCACCTACCAGGTAAACAAACATTAATTAAAGAAATAAATCAATAAATATATAACACAAGTTGAACATGTTCTGCACTGACACCTGCTGTAACATATATTGTACAGTTTAGTGAGTTACATATGTGAGTCTAGTGATTCTAGGGAGGGGCATTCAAAATGAAAAACAATGGGGGCATTGTTCTATATATATATAAATGGGGGCATTGTTCTATATATATAAAAATGGGGGCATTGTTCTATATATATAAAAATGGGGGCATTGTTCTATATATATATATAAAAATGGGGGCATTGTTCTATATATATAAAAATGGGGGCATTGTTCTATATATATAAAAATGGGGGCATTGTTCTATATATATATATAAAAATGGGGCATTGTTCTATATATATAAAAATGGGGGCATTGTTCTATATATATATAAAAATGGGGGCATTGTTCTATATATATAAAAATGGGGGCATTGTTCTATATATATATAAAAATGGGGGCATTGTTCTATATATATAAAATGGGGGCATTGTTCTATATATATAAAAATGGGGGCATTGTTCTATATATATATAAAAATGGGGGCATTGTTCTATATATATAAAAATGGGGGCATTGTTCTATATATATATAAAAATGGGGGCATTGTTCTATATATATAAAAATGGAGGCATTGTTCTATATATATAAAAATAGGGGCATTGTTCTATATATATAAAAATGGGGGCATTGTTCTATATATATAAAAATGGGGGCATTGTTCTATATATATATAAAATGGGGCATTGTTCTATATATATAAAAATGGGGCATTGTTCTATATATATAAAAATGGGGGCATTGTTCTATATATATAAAAATGGGGGCATTGTTCTATATATATATAAAAATGGGGGCATTGTTCTATATATATAAAAATGGAGGCATTGTTCTATATATATAAAAATGGGGGCATTGTTCTATATATATAAAAATGGGGGCATTGTTCTATATATATAAAAATGGGGGCATTGTTCTATATATATAAAAATGGGGGCATTGTTCTATATATATAAAAATGGAGGCATTGTTCTATATATATTTTAATATAATTCCAGCCCATCAGTGTATTTTTAGCCTCCTTCAGCACATGCGTATTTTAAGGGGAGGTGTCTGGATTATGAATCATGAAAACCAAAATATCATATATGTTATTGACTACACCATGGTTAAGTTGTACAGCACACAAATTAAGGCTTAATTTTTTTATACCCAACCCAGTCTGTTTCATAGTAGAAGAAAATGCCTGGAGAGCAACACTCAGTTGGCTTCTGAGACACAGCACAGTCAGCCGTTTTCACCAATTTGTCTGCAGGACAGGAGCACTGGTGCATCCATGAGGCATGCCCAAAGACTCTTGAGGTCTAGCTACTTAGTATAAAAAAATAGGTTGGCGAGACAGGAAGATTAACGATGGGGAGTTGAAATGTGTGGGAACAATAACTCAATAAAGAAGGAAAGAGTTTTTGAGAAGAATTCAGAGGTTAAGACTCAATATAGTTTTTTTTACAGGATCATAAGTTGTCTAAGAGAGAAAAGGGGAAGATGTAGAAGAAAAGTTATAAATGAGTGAGGGCAAACTGAGTCCCAGGAGGAAGGAGAAGGGAAACAGAGATAGTAAAAGGAGGAGGAGATTGCTAGAAGGAAGAAAGTGCGTTAAGGGAAAAGGCTAGGTGAGTGGTCTGCAGAGGTGTAGGTCAGAGCATGTGTATGTACCTTTAAGAAGCATTTCCAGATGTAAGCACGTGCATATAAATAGTGAGAACTTGCAAGCAACAGTGCATTTTGAGAGAACAGCCAGAGTGTTAACATGTATGAGTGTGGTAGTCAGTCTGTTTATATGTTTACTTAAGTTTAAGTCAAGCCTTATTTCTGATGAGTTTGTGTGTAATAAAGCTGCTTGAACAGAACCCACAAATGTTCCTTCTCTTTTATCCTGACCAGACGAGTGACATGGTGTCAGAACCGGGATTACTTTACTGGAAAGGCTCACCCAGACTCTGCCACAGTTTGTTGTGAGGGAAAGGTTAGTTGGCTTTTTATTTCTTGTATTTTGTATTACTTTATTGCCTTTTTCTGTTTTGTATACTGTGATTTGTTTTTCTTTACACTGTGTTTTACTTATTTTGCTTTTAACTACATATTAAAATTTGAAAAGAGACCACAGCCCTGTTTGTTGTGAGTCAGGCAGAATTTTTTTCCACTCTCCTACCCTGCTACTGTTGTGTTGTTAAACACCACTGTCTTTCTAGTTCCCTGCCCCTTATGCTAATTTGACCATAGGTTCATATTAGGCTATCTGCCCTAGGGCATTTATAAGCCTAGCCCAGAGTTTTGTGACTTTCACCACCCCTTTAGTTTGAAGGATACTAGGCCATTATTTTGCTGTGCCTCTGTCAAGCAGTGACACTGAGGTTATCCCTGGGGTATACCTGCGATCTCCCATCCATTGGTCAAGATTTCTCTTGAATAAAGCCAGCGAGGTACTCTGCCTCACATATACCGGGATTTTGTTCCACAGCATAGGGAGTCTCTGGGTGATGAATCTGTCCTTCCAGCATGTCCTATTAATAGCCGTGTTAAGGTTTAAGTCTCCTGCCCTTGTAGTTCTGATGGATTTAGATTTTTTGAGGTGAAGCATGTTCATTAATTCCGGGTTGGACATGGCCTTGTATGTCAGGCACAGGTCACCTCTGAGCAGACGGTAAGCGACTGAGTAGAGCTGGAGTTCCTTCAGTCGGGCAGCATAAGACATATTTTTGAGACCCTTTATCCTTTTGGTGAGGAACTTTTGGGGCCTTTCCAATTGCTGCAGGTGTCGGGTCAGATACATTCCGAATGGGGCATTGTACTCAATCATTGGTCTGATGAGTGATGAGTACAGGGGAACGATGACTTCCCTTGATCTAGATGTGAATCCCTTTATGATCAGGTGGGCAATGTAGAAGGTCTTCCTAACTACTTTGGCAACATGAGTGTCAAACGAAAGGTTACTGTCAACCTGGGTCCCCAGATCCCTGATAAGCTCTTCTGTGCTTAGTGAATTGCCACCTATATGGTAACTAGGGGTAACCTTGTTTTTTCCCGAAGGGTATAACTATGCATTTTTTGGCGTTTAACTTTAGGCCATGGCTCTGGCACCAGTTATCCGTCTCTATGAGACCCTTCTGAAGGATATCTGTGTCAGATGGGTTTTCAACTATGGTACCCAGTTTGCAGTCATCTGCAAACTTTGTCAGCCATAATCCTCCTGTGTTTGCTTGTACTTCTGAAAAGTAGATGCCAAACAAGAGTGGGCCCAGGACTGAGCCCTGTGGGACACCACTTGTGACAGGCTTTGAGTCTGACATGGCGCCAGCAACTCTGACCCTGTGGGTTCTGTCACTTAGCCAGTTTGCAACCCATCTTGTGACGTATGGGTTAACGTTTAAGCTGGTGAGTTTTTCAATGATACCCGAGTGGGGTATTGTATCGAAATCCTTTGCCAGGTCAAGGTAGGCTGTGTGGACTGCCTTTCCCTCGTCAATGGCCTTGGTGACTGTTTTGAAAAAGTCAACCAAGTTTAAAAGGCATGATCTGCCCTTGACAAAGCCAAACTGGGTTGGATCCAATGTCTGCAAGTCCTCTATGTCTTTATTTATGAGTTCCATTATGATCCTCTCCATAGCTTTGCAGACCAGGCTTGTCAAGCTGATGGGATGGTAGTTTCCGGGGTCGGTGGAGGCACCTCCTTTGTGAAGTGGTACCACCGTTGCCGTACGCTACTCCTTGGGTACGTATCCTGAGGTGAGGCTAAGATTAAACAGCTGCCCTAACTGCGGGTTTAATTCCTCATTGATTTCGTGGAGCACACAACCGGGGACACCATCTGGTCCCATGGATGCTGTGTTTTTCGCCTTGGAGAGGGCAGTTTTCACCTGAGCATTTGAGATGTTTGGGGGGCTACAATCCTCTGGTATAGATATCTTACCTTTTGGGGGGGGGGGAATTTGCACTGAACCTGTCAGCCAGTATGTTGGCAATGTCTGTAGGTTCAGTGATTTTTACATCATTTTGAACTAATTCTGAGCATATCTGGGAGTTTCCTCCCAGGTTTCTAACATAGCTAAAAAAGGCCTTATGATTGTCTTTTGTATCCTTAGTGATTTCTCTCTCAAAATTTGCCTTGGATGATTTTGAGAGATCTTAGTTTTTTTACTTATAATGATCAAGGGTGTCTTCCCTTTTACGGATTTTGCTCTATCTTGTAGTAGCTTCCTCCTTTTGTTGTAGAGCTTGTTTATGGCTGGGGTCCACCAGACTGGACGCTTGCCTTTGGTACAAAGAGTCTTTGTTTTGTTTGGGATTGCCTGATCCATGCAGTACTGGAGGTGCTGGTAGAAGGCATTTGTAAGTGATTCAGCGGTTTGAGTAATGGTTTCCGCTGGCTCTGGGGCCTTGAATGAGACCACACCAGTCTTTAGAAGTGTGAAGTCGGCTTTTGAGAAGTTCTTCACTGTGGTCTTTTTTATCTGGGGTGGGGGGGGGATGTGGACTTCCAATGAGATTAGTTTATGATCTGATCTCACCAATGAGGGGTATACTTCTGGTGTTGAACATTGTGACCCCATGTTCGTGATGATGAGATCTAGTATGTTTTCTCCTCTTGTGGGGATGGTGACTAGTTGTTCCATGGCATTTGAGTTTATGAACTCTAGGAACCTTTGGGCTAGAGTGTTGGGGCTTGAGTAGTGATCCCAGTCTATATTTGGATAGTTGAAATCACCCAGTATGATGGTGTTTGGAGATACATTTATCCCCTCCAGTGTTTTCAGGAAAGCTGTGTGAGGTTCCTGAGTTTGAGAGGGTGGCCTGTAACATGCTACAAATTGCAGAGCAGTCTTGCCTATGGTTAATTGCACCTGGATGGTCTCTGATGCATCGTGCGTTGCCACCAACCTTGAGGTGAGGGTGTCCTTGATGAATATGGACACCGCCCCTCCTTTCTTGGTGTTGTCCGGATTTTGTGGCCGGAACGCATGATATGAGGTAAAATCTGATAGTGCTGGGGTGCTCTCAGGAGCCTTGAACCAGGTTTCAGTCACAGCACAGACATTGATGTTCTCTATACTGAGAAGGGCTTTTAGTGCGTGCATCTTGAGGTTGAGACTTCTGGCATTGAGCAGCATTACCCATAGTTTTTTTTCCTTTTTTGTGTTCTAAGGTGGTAGGTTTAGAATTTGAGCTTTGCCTAAAAAAGGCACTATGGGGGTGGCAAGAGCCTTTGCCAAAATCTGGAAGCCCAGGGGTGACAGGTGCAAGCCGTCCCTTGCGAAGTAGCGTGGCTTGTCCAGCATGTCATCCCAGGCAGACAGACATTGGATCCCCTTTGAATGACACCATAGTTTAAGCCAATTATTAAAGCTGATCATCTTGTCTCTGTATTGTGGCATCATTCTTGGTGAAGGTAGGATATTGCTCAAGGTCCTTATATATATCTCATTTCCTCTCTGCTTTTACTGGCTGCTGTGAGTAAGCACAAAATTATCATTTTGTGAAATCACTCCCCTTCAGCTATTTAAATTTGTTGTCCATCCTACTGTATTCCATAGTATCAGAATACAAAAGTGCCTACCCCCTTTCAATCTATCTTGCTGTTTTAAAAATAGTGGCTCTCCATTAAAACTTAAGGCTCTCCATTAAAACTTAACTTTTTAGATAGCTAAAACTGAAATTACCCATTTTCATATCTAACTGCTTAGTGCACACTACAGTGTTTAGGATAAACCACTTTTTTTCATCTTACCTTTAAGCATCTATTTCAAGACCACCAGTTATTGGAGAGCCCACATTCTGCCTCTCAGTACCCATCTTGGGATTAGTGCTTCTGTTTTCTCCTGGTGAGAGAAGGAGTGCAGTTACATTATTTCCTGGAGACTGCTGATCACCAGAAAGCCTAATAACTGCTTTTAGGTAGGAGCAGAGTGCACTGATTCCTGACTGTTTCTGGTTGGAGAGTGAGTGTCTGTGATTAATGTACCTGATTGGTCTGGTTGCTATTTGAGGCATATACCAGAAAAAGGCCACAAGCCTACAGTTCCTTGCATCATCTGGGAGAAGACTGTGGATCACCAAACAGGCCGTGGTCTGCTTCTCTTCTTGGGATTGGTACTAACATTTTGCTGCTGGTGAGAGAAGAAGCAAATAGCATTGTATCCCAAAAGAGTGAAGCTGTGGTGAGACCAGCAATAGTATGAGCCATGCAGCAGCCATTCATGCGACTCCCCTCTTTTTAGCATTCTTGACAAGCTAATTCTTTGTTTTCAGTAAATACTGCTTGATTTGTTTCTAACTTCAGAATATCTGCCTAAGTCACTCATCCTTAAATTTTCAGTCTATGTATTAGCTTCCCCTTAAGTGTTTGGCAGTGCTCTGTACAGACTCAGACACCTTGAGTGACATTTTTCCTATAAAAGCACAACTGAAATTTCTCCAATACCTAGTGGCACACAGGACAACTAATTTGCAGTGACAAGCACTGTCCACATAGTTGCAAACCGGATACTCCTGACAGTGATTGACATTGTGTCTCCAACAGGCTAATCAATAAAAAATGGTCTGTTGCCATGAATATAAGCTTTCCCACTGTCTCTGTTACCAGCTTGGTGGATATGGGCATCCTGAGGCAATGTAGAAATTGCCTCATTTTATTTTATTTAACATTTGTTAACTGGGAAAGTCTGGGTTGGAACAAAGCCAATTTTCAGCAGAGACCCAGGCAGAAACACTCCAGACGCATGTTTTTGTAATGTCGGAGGAAACTGGAGGACCCAGAGGAAACCCACACAAATACAGGGAGGACATGCAGACTTCACACAGAAGGCACTCCAACTGAAAATCGAACCAGAGAACCTCTTGCTGTGAGATGACAATGCTACCGTTGCACCACTGCACCATCCTGTTTGTTTACTGACAAACAGTTAATTCTCAAACAAACTGACATGGTATGTGAAAGATGCATTTACACAATGTCACTGGAGGCAAAGCTCTCACAAAAAGTTGTCAGTAGTATGCACGCTGCACCCATCACACACAATTCAAGGCAGACATATAGACTCATGGGTCTACTTCAAAAAATCTAAGTTTAGTGTCATTATATGTGGAGGGGATGTTATTTTCATGTGATTTGTAGTGTTAGATGTTATGAAATTCAGTGTTATGGGTTTTAGATGTTCTGGTCTCAGTGTTATGAAATTAGATTTTATGGGTTTTAGATGTTTTGAAGGGGACCCAGACTCACATATACTGAGGCACTTACATGTAACCTTCATAAACCTCTAGTCCTCCTAGATAAAGTACACATAAGAAATATCTTCAGCAGCCCCAAATGCACTCTTTCAAAACAATACCCACATCAGCACATAGAGCTACATCTCATGGAGCCTCTACCTCTAAGCCCTACATCCCTAAATCCTATACGACAAACATACATGCACAGATTTCTAGACTTTGTAAACACAAACTCCCTGAACCAGATAGTCAATACACTAACCAGGGGTGCAACCATACTGGCTCTGGTCCTCACTAATATGGGAGAGTGCCTCACACCCCCTACCTTAATGCCTTCCCTGGTAAGGTCAGACCACAAAATGGTTTCATTTGAAGTAAAACTAAGTCCTGGATCCCCAGCTAAACCAGGAATATTCAGGAACTATTCTAAGGCTAACCCCCTGCTATTAAGTGAAAACCTGGCAAAATTTCAAGCCCCTATAAACCCTCAGAACACTTCTACCTATGCAGAACTGTTCACAGAAACCCCGTACAAGCATGTTAATAGCAGCAGAGAGGCAGCTGTACCCATCAGGAAGGCGTACAGAACTAACTCAAAAAACAAGCCATCCTGGTGGAATCACTACATCAGTAGGCTGTATAACAGAAGGAAGAAAATCATGGCAAAAATTAGGAGATGAGGCACCCAGCAGGATAAAAGCACTCTCATCAAACTAAACAAACAACTCAGAGGACAAATAAAGTCTACCAAAGCTAAATTTGAGGTGTGTTTGACCTCCCAAGCCAAGGACAATCACAAAGGATTTTTACCTATGTCCGCAACCTCAAAGGCAATACAAACTTGTGTGCAGAGCTCATTATAAATGGAGCCACCTATACTGAGCCAGAAGATATAGCAAACCTCCTGGCTGATAAATTCAGCTCCATCTTTACTCCTTTCTCCCTCCTCAACCTTCCCAAAGGAAATATCATCAAATATAACCACCTCTACTCTCACTAAGGAACATGTCCTTAATGCTCTCTCTAAGACCAAGAACGCTGCATCAATGGGTCTAGACAGTATCCCAGGATGCCTTCTCAATAGCATGAAACATGACCTATCAGGGCCTCTGGAATTAATATTTAACTGTAGCCTTCAAGCAGGCTTTGTGTCTCATGAATGGAGAAAGGCAACAGTCATCCCTCTACACAAAGGTGGGCCATCTACAGATCCTGGAAACTACAGACCCATAAGTCACAGTAGTCTTATATGTAAAGCCATGGAAAGAATTATCATGGAGATGATCAACAGAGATATAGTAAACCTCCAGACACTGGACCCAGCCCAGTTTGGTTTCATCAAGGGCAGATCATGCCTACTCAACCTGGTGGACTTCTTTGAGAAGGTCACCAAAGCAATGGATGAGGGCAAAATTGTTCACACTGCCTACCTTAACCTGGTCAAGGTATTTGACACAATACCCCACACGGGCACTGTTGACAAACTGAAGACGTTAGGTACAAACCAGTATGTCACCCAGTGAATAGCCAAATGACTCACAGACAGGACCCAGGAAGTTAGAATTGAGGAGGCCACCTCTACAAAGTGGCCAGTTACAAGTGGAGTCCCTCAGGGATCAGTCTTTGGACTACTCCTTTTGGCATTTACTTCTCAGAAGTCAAGGCCAATGTCAGTGGTCTAAATTTGCAGATGATTGCAGGAGCTGTCACTGAATTTCACACTGACACTGGTGTCAGAGTCATGGACTAAAACTAAACGCCAATAAATGTATACTACTATCCTTTGGGAAGTCAACCATCCCTGGTAACTATCATACTGACAACACAGCCCTTAGAGATGACCCAGTAGTCAGGGACTTAGGGACACACATAGATAGTAATCTAGTCTTTGATCATCATGTGTCTACAGTGGTGAGGGAATCATTCTACTACAGTGGTGAGGGAATCATTCTATGTTGCGCAACTTATAAACAAAGGTATGGCATCTAAATCCATGGAAATCATTGTTCTACTGTATTCAGCATCCATCAGACCTATCATTGGGTACAATGCCCCCTTTGTATGCACCTAACCAGGCATATCCAACAACTGGAACATCCAAAGAGGTTCCTCACTAAAAGAATACAGGGCATAAGTAATATGTCCTTTGCAGACAACCTCAAGGTCCTGTCCCTGTATTCTGTCTCCTACAGGCTTTTGAGGGGAGATCTATGCCTAGCATACAGGGCATTGCCAGACCCCACTTTGATGGACCTCCTGCATATCCAGAAAACAAACAGTACCAGAATTACCAGTTATAAAGACTTAAACCTTGCCTGTGATATAAATAGGACCTGCTGGAGAGATAGGTATGTATCCCAGATACTACCCCGTCTATGGAACAGGCTCCCTATCCATGTGAAGCAGAGTTCCTCCCTAACCCAATTCAAATGCAACTTGGACAACTGGATTGGAAAACAGAAATTCAACCCTGGTTTGGCACCTATAACTCTAATGCAAACAGGTAATCTGTAAATTGTTCATCTCCCAGGCCCATGCTTACACTTATCAAGGGTATCAGAACTTGTCAGAGATTTGGAATGCATGGCTAGGCTTAAAAAGGCCCTCGTGGTCACTTGCCTAGTAAATACTTATTAACCTATGAACATATTAAGAGAGCAACTTCTTCAAGGCATGAGGTGTGGAGTTGAAGTTGAATGATCGAGCTGGTTGAGTGAAACAGAGTTCAGTCAAACAAAAAATGGCCAGAAACAAATTTAAGGTAAAGAAAACTGCAGAAATTAGTTATTTGACAAAGAAAATCAACCAGCACATTTATAATGCACAAAACGTATTATCAATCAAATGAAAGGCACAAAATGCATTACTAATTAAACAAAATGTTCAAAACCAAGATATTTGATAAAACTAGCAGAGATATTCGTATTGGGCTCACAATTATCTTTGGTTTGCATAATGAGTATGTTTAAAGTAAAATGGGCTCAAGAAAAGTATAATGAGCATGATAAGAGATTAAAAAGGCCTAATGGTTAAGGCGTTTGGCTTACAAACATAAGGTACAGGGTTTGAGTCTCACAAGGGATAATTGGCTAGGCTTAAAATGGCTTGCAAGAGCAGTTAGCCTAGAACTAACCTATGAACCTATTCAAAGCATAACTAGAGTTGTTTGAAGTATCTCAAAGCATGCAAAGTGCTTGCAGAATGTGTGCTTTATTACGGTGCAATTATTTAAAAGAGTACTGTGTGCAAAGTACAGTAATATTGCAAAGTGCAGTCAAAGTACAGTCATTTTGAAAAGTTTGTTGTGCTGTGTACATTTATTCGCAGCAAGCCACCATTTCAAAGTGTTTCTTACAGAGTTATTCCGCAAAGTACAGCCATTTTGAAAGATTATTTTGCTGTGTACAGTTTATTTGCAAAGTGCATTCATCTCAAACTGTTTCTTACTCTTGAGTTTATTCTATTGTGTACAGTTTATTCACAAAGTACAGTTATTATGAAGTATTTCTTACACTGACAAGGAGTGGTTTCATAAAATACAGTGATTTCAAAGAGTTCATGTGCTGTGAAAACTTATCTGGCAAAGTGCAGTTATTTCAAAGAGTTTGTTGTGCTATTGGGCATGATTACAAATACTGGCACAGAGTTTTGGCATATATATTGATGTGTATATGTTCACACATAATTTCAAGCACCTTCACTACTGTGTGTTGATATAGCAGAGGCATTTGCAGATCCGGTCCACTTCTGTTTGATCATAATAAAGCAGAGAATTGGAGAATATTTGACCAGGAATGTATTTTCATACAAGCAGCTTTTTCTGACAAAGATGTACATACAAGGGCATTCATTTTGCTTAACATAGCTGGGTCAGAAGCCATTGAAAGAGAACATTCATTTGTGTATGCACCAGAAGTATATGCAGGAGTGGGGGAAACCGTCCATACTGTGGTACCAGCTGAATCAAGGGAGGACCCTGAGTGCTTAAAATGTAAATCTAGAGAAATGTGCAACCCCCAGACACATGTTACATTAGAGAGACACTTATTTTATAAAAGAGACCAAATGCCAGGTGAAACTTTTGCAGCTTATATCACTGACTTGAGAAATAATGCCAAAATGTGCAGATTTGCTGACTTGAAAGATGAGTTAATAAAGGACAGGCTTGTGTGTGGTGTTAATAGTGCTGCAGTGAGAAAGATTTTGCTTCATGACAGTGATTTAACATTAAGAAAAGCCACAGAGATTTATCAAATCCATGAGCTCACAGAAAGACACATAAATATGCCTATAAGTGATAAAAGCATGGTTTCAGCAGTCTCTAGAGTAAATGTAGACAGCATGCAACACGTGGCAAGCAGAAACGGGCCTAAGCACATGGCAGCTACAGCCCTGCAGGTTTTCCTGGAAGATCCCGTAGCTTTCTAGCAAGTTCCAAGACTAACTCCGTAAAAATGGCATGTTCAGTGCAGTGTAAGGGTGAGTCAGCAAAACCCAATCCAAGACTTATTTTTAACTGTCATAATTGTGGTGCCAATCATGAGTCTAAAAGAGAGAAGTGCTTAGCATTTGGTCAGCAATACCACAAGTGTATAAAAGTGGAACAATTGTCAAAAGTTTTGTAAATCAAGCAAACCTCATTCAGTTATTAAGAAAGGTCACTCAAAAAGCAAGTTGATCATGTAGAAAGCTGCAACCCTACTTTCTATGTAGATGGTGTATCAATGGTCAGTAAAAAGGTTAATGCAGTAGATTTGTTGGCAAAGATTGAAGTATTTTGTATTGTCTTGATCAATGGTAAACCCACAGAGTTCAAAGTAGACACTGGATCAAAGTGTAATGTAATGTCAGCAGAAACATTTGCTAAAGTGAAACTTAAGTTGGCCAATTGTGCGAAGCTTGCTGCTTATGGAGGTGATGAGATTCGAACCGAAGGCTTAGTAGTGCTTTCATGCTATTCAGCTGGGAACAGTTACAGCTTGCAATTTTATGTAGTCAGAAGACCTGTGCAGTCATTATTAGGTCTCAGAAACAGTTTAAAAATGACACTGCTTTCTTTTGGCAAAGAAGTCCATCATGTAAGTACATGTCTCAGTTCTAGCTTTACTGATGCTATTTTCTCAGAGTATGCAGATGTTTTCAACAAAAAGTTAGGTAAATTTCCAGTTGTGTACTCCATAAAAGTAGACCCAGAAGTCAGTCCAGTGGTCAGACCAGTAAGAAGAGTTCCAATAGTTATGCAGGACAAAGTCAAGGTCCATTTAGACAAAACGGTGCAGCAAGGAGTGATTTGTCCAGTTACAGAACCAACTGAGTGGGTGTCTTCCATGGTAGCTGCTCATAAGAAAAATTCAGGTGAAATCAGAATATGCATTGACCCAAGAGGCAAGGCATTAAAGAGATCCCACCATCCTATATGTACAGCCGAGGAGATTGCCGCTCTCATGTCAAATGGCACTGTTTTTTTCTATCTTAGATGCAAAGAGTTCATTCTGGCAAGTAATACTTGATTGCAAACCTTCACTACTGACTACATTCAGTACCCCATTTGGTAGATACGGATTGTTTAGGATGCCTTTTGGAATAATTTCTGCCAGTGAAGTCTTTCAGTGTGCAATGGAGCTGATTTGTTTTCAGGCTACCTGTGTGCAATAATAGTTGATGATTTACTAGTTGGAGGTAATGGTGAAGCAGAGCATGACAGAAACCTCAGGAAAGTTCTGGACAGAGCGCTTGAAGCAAATTTAAAGCTCAATCCTCTGAAATGCAAATTCAGACTACCAGAAGTTACTTATGTAGTTCATTTATTTACCAGTACAGGCTTACGACCAGATCATGCTAAACAAGCAGCCATTCTTGAGATGCCAGCTCCAGACAATGTGCAAGCTTTACAGTGTTTTCTTGGTATGGTTGACTATTTGGAAAAGTTTATCCCTAGCTTTGGTGGATTGCCAGTGCCTTTGAGAGAGCTGACATACAGGAATATTGCATGGTCATGGTTAGAACAACACCAGAGAGCATTTGATAACATAAAACAGCAAATTACTAATCCGCATACATTGAGATACTATGATGTCCACAAACTAGTAGTTCTTTCCTGTGATGCTTCAAAGTTCGATCTTGGTGCAGTTATTCTTCAAGAGGGCAGACCTGTTGCCTACACATATAGAACTCCTACCCAAACTGAGTTGCAGTATGCTGAAATTGATAAGGACCTTTTGACAATTGTGTTCCCCTGTTTGAAGTTCCATGATTATATGTACGGCCGAGCTATCCAGATAGAAACTGACCATCACCTCTAGTCACTACTTTAAAGAAGCCTATGCATTCAGCTCCAGCAAGACTACAAAACATGATGCTCAAATTGCAAGAGTATAATCTCAAAATGGTCTATACAAAAGGTAAACTTCTTTATCTGGCTGATACCTTACCAGATCGCCCAGAAATACCGTGGAACAGCTTGATGCAGTGAATTTTGACTTTAATGTCATGGAAGTGCATAATTTTTTTACCACAAAACATGATGAGCTAAGAGATCACACAAAGACTGATCCAATTTTGCAAAAGCTCAACCACTTCATCAATGCAGGATGGCAGTCAAAGCAATCCTGTGTACCGCCAGAAGTACAATCTTATTTTCCATACAGAGATGAGATGCTGATGGAAGATGGTATCATTTTCAAAGGTCCAAAAGTTGTTGTTGTTCCTTCTTCCTTACAATGTCAATACATTTAGATTTTACATCGTGGCCAGCCAGGTTCTGAGTCTACCAAAAGAAGGGCGAGAGGACTAGTATTTTGGCCTTCTCTACTGAAAGGCATTGATAGAATGCTTTCTTCTTGTTCAGTGTGCAACAGTACTAAGCCGCATTTGTAAAAAGAGCCACTTCATCTAAGCCAAATTCCTGAACTACCTTGTTCAACAGTAGCAACTGACATATTTGGCTGGAACAGTCAACATTACTTAGTGTTGGCAGACTCTTATTTGAAGTCGTTTGAGATTGATTTGCTACATAACCTAACGTCCAGGGCTGTTATTACTGAGATTAAACATCACTTCTCAGTCCATGGTAGTCCACATACAGTTATGTCTGACAATGGTTCTCAGTTTGCCAGTCAATTGTTTCAGACATTTGCAAAAGACCGGAACTTTGTTCATCTTACTAGTAGTCCTGAATACCCACAGTCAAATAGCCTTGCCGAATGTGCAGTACAGAGTGCAAAGCAATTACTAGAGAGGTCAAAGCATGATAATACTGATGTCTTCCTGAATTTACTTAATCTCGGAAATATACCTCATGACGACCTACTGGGCTCATCTGCTCAGAGATTTCTATCTAGGCAAACCAGAACAACCTTGCCTATCAGTTCTAATTTGTTGGTGACTAATGCTACAAACAACAGAGCAATCAAAGCCCGATTTTTTAAGAAGCATTCTTCTCAGAAGTCCAGCTATAATAAAACGAGAAGATTTCTTTGTCTATTAAAAGAAGAGACAGTGGGGATGCAAATAGCAAAAGGCTTTGATCAAATTGGTCAAGTGAGAGTTATGTGTACCGAGCCGAGATCCTACTTAGTGGAATCTGGAGGTGCAGAGTACAGGAGAAACTGCAGACATATTCTACCTGCATCAAAAACGATATTGCAGCATCGTAACTGTGATACAGACTCTAGATCTCAGAGCAACCCTGACAACGTTCATACAGAAGGACATGTCTCAGTATCCGTTTCCATTCCTGCTGTCCCAGTTGTCCCCAAAGTTGAACATTCCTTGAAGACAGTCTCCATTGCCAGATCCAATTCTGACTTTTATGTTACATGATCAGGTCATACTTCCAGACCTAGTGTAAAATACACAGCAATCTGGACATAATTGTTTTATATGTGTTTTATTTTGTATGATTGCATGTCAGATAATTAGTTCTGTACAACTGCATGTCAAAAGATCATTTCTGTAAATTGCATCTCATTGAATAGTGTCATTTAGTATATGGACTATTTCTCAAAGAGGAAGATGTAGATCAGAGCATGTGTACGTACCTTTAAGAAGCATTTCCAGATGTAGGATGTGCATAGAAATACTGAGCATGTGCAGGCAGCACTGCCATTTTGAGAGAACAGCCAGAGTGTTAACATGTATGAGTGTGGTAGTCAATCTCTTTATAAGTTTATTTAAGTTTAAGTTAAGCCTCATTTTTGATGTGTTTGTGTGTAATAAAGTTGCTTGAACAGAACCCACAAATGTTCATCTGAATAATACTGACCAGATGAGTAACAAGAGGAATGTTTAAAGAGGATTCATAGGATCATAGGAAGTTATTAGGCTAATGGCCCTAGGGCCCTTGCAAGCCTAGTCAAGCTCTACGCTTATTTCAATGATCAGCACAAATTGCCCCTGTCCAAGATGGACACAGATGGAACCCATGGGATGAATTTATGGTTACCCATCCAATTGTCCAGAATACATTTGAAGAGGGCCAATGAGGTGCTCTGTTTGACATGAAATGAGTCCATTTGAAAGGTGTGGTAACCCCTGGGAGACAAATCTGTCTCTCCAACAGGTTCTATTAATGTCACATACCAGGTTAAGGTCTTTACAGTGAGTAACCTGTGTACCATTTGACTTGCGGATATGCAGCATTTCCAATAAAGCAGGGTCAGAGATTGTCTTATATGCAAGGCTTATACGTTTTCTGAAATTCATAAATTCCAATGCCTTGGATCTATCCACACCCCCACCAGGGGCAGCAATATCCTAGACCTGGTCATTATCAACATGGGCAACTGGTGTTCCACACCAGAGGTCACTTCCTTGTTGGTCAGATCGGACCACAAGAAAATCCCCCTAGACATCCACATCCCACCCCCCATTAGGGAAACCACTGTAAAAAATTGATCCAAAGCCAACTTCATGCTTCTTAAGACAGAAGTGGCAAACTTCATAACACCCATGCAGATGGACAATAGAGGTACGACTGCTGAATCCTACACAAATGCACTTTATAAGCACTTACACGAGTGCATGGATTGTGCTATCTCTAACAGAACCAAGATGCTATTCTTGAAAAAAAGGGAAGCCAATCTGGTGTTCACCTGCCATAAACAAACTCTACAACAGAAGAAAGAAACTGTTGCAAAAAAGAGTAAAATCCTATGATTGGAGAAACTTCATAGTCAGCCTCAGTAAGAAGCTGAGATCACTCATAAAATCCTCCAAAGCTAGTTATGAAAACAAAATCTCCACTGATTCTAAAGACAACCACAAAGCATTCTATAGCTATGTCATGAATCTCAATGGCAACACTCAGATCTGCTCTGAGTTACAGCACAATGGCACTAAATATACAGAACCAACTGATATTGCCAATATCCTGCCAGATAGGTTCAGAGCTAACTTTACCCCTCTCTCATCCCCTAAAGGGCCCATCTGTATACCGGAAGAATACAAAGTACCTGTAATCACAGCTGCACAGGTAAAAAACACACTCTCCAAAGCCAAGAACACAGCATCCATGGGACCTGACAACATCCCAGGCTGCATTCTACACGAACTACAGAAAGAACTGGCACTCCACCTAAGTACCATGTTCAATCACAGCCTCACTTCAGGCTTTGTGCCCACTGAATGGCATACAGCAATGGTTATCCCAGTCCACAAAGGGGGAGCCACCATGGACCCGGGCAACTACCGCCCCATTAGCCTGACGAACTTGGTCTGCAAGACTATGGAACGTATCATCATGGAACTTATAAACAATGAAATTGGTAATCTCCAAACTCTGGATCCTACCCAGTTCAGGTTTGCAAAAGGCAGATTATGTCTCCTAAACCTAATAGATTTCTTTGAAGCGGTCACCAAAGCCATAGATGAGGGTAAGGTGGTTCATACAGCCTATCTAGATCTCACCAAGGCTTTCGACATCATCCCCCACTCTGGAATTATAGATACTCACTAAACTAGGTATAAATCCCTATGTCACAAGATGGGTTGCCAACTGGCTCACTGACAGAACCCACACTGTGAAAGTAGCAGACTCTAAATCCAACTTCAGACCGGTGACAAGTGGAGTACCACAGGGTTCAGTCCTAGGTCCTCCCTTGTTTGGTATCTACTTCCCTGAAGTACAGGTTAACACAGAAGGTCTTTGGCTAACAAAGTTCACAGATGACTGAAAACTAGGAGTCATAATCAAACTCCTAATTATGTGGACATCCTATAAAAGGGCCTCACTGAGACAGATGCCTGGTGTCAAAGCCATGGCCTCAAGCTCAATGCCAAAAAGTGCATTATCATCCCTTTTGGTAAAAACTCTGTACCCATGAACTACCACATAGGCGGTAGTCTACTTAACGGCAAAAGTGTGATAAGGGACACAGATGGTCAGTAGTCTCTCCTTTGATAATCACATCGCCACAGTAATCAGGAAATCCTTCTATGTGGCACACCTCATCACAAAAGGTTTCTCATCCAGGAAAAAAGAGGTCATTGTTCCCCTCTACTCATCACTCATTAGACCTGTTATAGAGTACAACGCCCCTTTTGGTATGTACCTCACAAGACATCTACGCCAACTAGAAAGGCCACAGAAATACTTCCCAAATAGGATTACTGGCCTCAAACAGATGCCCTATGCAGACCATCTCAAAAAACACCAGCTTTACTCTGTTGCATGTCGTCTACTCAGAGGTAATCTCTGCCTAACATACAAAGCTATGTCAAACCCAGAGCTGTTGGACATGCTCCACTTAAAGAAATCCCAATCCCTCCAAGCTACATGCTCTAGGGACCTAAACCTTGTCACCACAATAAACAGAACATGCTGGAGGGATAGATTCCTGTCCCAGAGACCTCACATACTCTGAAACAAACTACCTATCTATATCAAAGAAAGCTCCTCATTAGCACTCTTCAAGAAAAATCTTGATGATTGGACGGGAGACAGGAAATTCACCCCGGGGATCACTTCTGTGGCTCTGCTTGACAGGGGCACAGGAAAATAATTTTCTTGGGTGGCAAAAGAAAGGGTACCATTTGGCTAGGCTTATATAGGCCCTAGGGCTATAGATTGCCTCTGAGTAGCCTGTGTGAAACAGAATAAAGCGACAGTGATTTCAGATGATCCACATCAGACAGATGCTGAAGACATTGAATTTTCCTAGTGAGAAACCTTTGTGGTCTCCCCAATCTTGCATGTGCTTGGGAAGGTACATACCAAAAGGGGTGTTGTACTCAATTATTGGCCTGATGAGGGAAGAGTACAGAGAGGTTATAACTTCTTTTTTCTGGATGCAACACCCTTATTTATAAGATGAGTAATATAGAATGCTCTTCTTACCACTGTGCAGACATGGCAATCAAAGTGTAAGGTTACTGTCAACATGTGTGCCCAGGTCTCTCACCGCCAGGGTGTTGTTTATGTGGTAGTTTGCAGGAACATCGCACTTACTGAAAGGAATGATAATACCTTTTTTTGCATTGAGTTTAAGGCCATGACTTTGGCACCAATCATTTGTTTGTGTAAGACACTCTTGTAGGATGTTGACATCATTTGGAGATTCTATGGCCACTCCTAGTTTGCAGTCATCGGCAAACTTCATCAGTCACAGATCTTTAGTTTTAGATTGTACTTTGGAGAAATATATTACAAACAGTACATGTCCCAGGCCTGATCCCTGTGGAACACCACTGGTTACAGGTCTGCTGTTGGAGGTGGATTCCCCTATTTTGACTATATGTGTTCTATCAGTGAACCAGTTAGTGCCCCATCTAATGATATAAGGGTTGATACCTAGCTGGGTGAGTTTGTCAATGATGCCTGAGTGAGGGATAGTGTCAAAAGCCTTGGCTAAGTCTAGGTAGGCTGCATGCACAGATTTCCCCTCATCCAGGGCTTTGGTGACTGTCTCAAAGAAGTCCACCAAGTTTAACAGGCATGATTTACCTTTGACAAATCCAAACTGAGTAGGGTCAAGTGTTTAGAGATTACCTATATTTTTGTTGATAAAGTCCATAATGATTCACTCCATGGCCTTGCAGATAATGCTAGTCAGGCTAATAGGTCTTTAGTTCCTGGGGTCAGTGAAAACACCACTGTATGCAAGAGAATAATGGTGGCCATTTTCCATTCATCTGGGACAAAGCCAGACCTTAGACTATGACTGAAACGAGTAGCCAGTGATGTTGTAAATTCTTGTTTGATCCCACGTAGGAAGCAAGCTGGAATATTATCAGGTTCCATAGATGCTCTGTTTTTGGCCTTAGAGAGGTCATTTATGACCTGAACTTTAGAGATACAAGGTAGAGGACAAGTGGTAGGCCTGTCATGGGGTACTTGTGGCATGGACAGAGGTGAAGTTTTCACAGAACCTGTTGGCTAACATGCTAGCTATGTCCACAGACTCAGTATATGTGCTATCATTAACTATCAGTTTGGCACAAATCTGGGTCTTTTCTTTTAGGTTACAGATGTAACTAAAGAATGCCTTGTGGTTGTGCTTAATTGAGGAAGCTAATTTGGATTCATATTTTGCTTTGAAGACTTCACAAGAAGTCTTATTTGCTTGTTTAAGCTGAGGAGGGAGTGTTTCTAGTTTAGGGCTCGTTCCCTCTTACTCTTAGACAGCAATTTCTTCCTCTTATTGTAAAGCCTGTTAACGTCAGTTGTCCACCAGGCAGGTTTGCTCTTCTTTGAGGTGTTTGTTTTGGTGCTATCAGGTCCTATCCCGTTGAAAGATTGACACCACATTCGCTGAATCCCATTTCAGTGGAAATATTTCACTAAAATCACTTTCAGCTAACTTAAAAACAATGTTTTGCAACCCTTCATGTAAGGGGAACCCCCACACCCATGAACTTAAATATAGCTACTGTGGTGGCAATAAAAAGACACACTCCTGCTTGAAGATCGGGGACTAGTGATGGCTTCATATTATGACCCAAGTAGAAATTAAGAAGAAGCAAAGACAGGATATCTAGAGGTGTTAGAAATGGTGTAACGAAAAGGTGATACAGTAACACTGGCATGGGGTGTTAATGGAATGCTGGAACCAAGCCTGGACATGTTATTTGGGAAGAAGTTCAGAATGTCAAAAGCAGTTAAGAAAATGTACGAAATGACAGGAACATTCGACATGCCATGGCTGAAGTTTGGTTTGTCAGGACGTATGCAGTTAGTGGAGAAGAGAGAAGACTAAGCAAGTGACTGTATTAGACAAGGTTTGTGTGGACAATGATGCAAAGGGATGGCTACATACAGGCAAGAGAGGCACGTCAGAGAACTCCCTAGTAACTATATTGTGATAGCGCGAGAGATAAAGAACTGAGCAGTGAAAAGGGAACCAAAGTAACTGGCAGGACCAAATCAGCAGCAAATAACTAATAAAGTGGCCCACAAGAATAACCTTGAAGAGGGTGAGGCAGGAATAACGACTTGGAATGGAGTTAGAACAACTTGGTGGGAGAAGCCAATGTGGTATGGAGGGTGGCAGAATATGTGGCGGCAGAATAGGATAATGGAGTTAAAAATGGAAGTGAGGCTGAACCAGACAGAGATAAATTAATAGGAGGAGATGGTGGTGAGAGTAGGACAGATGCAGTAGGAGCTGAAGGAGTCAGAAATGGGACAGATACTGGTGAAAGTAGAGTGGAGACGGTGAGGAAAAACAGTGTGAAACTATTAGTATGCAAACCTAAGGACCTGAAAAAAAGGCATTGATGGCTGGAATACGTACGACGAATGGACCTGAGAAAAAGGCATTGAAGGCTGGAATACGTACGAAGAATGGACTTGAGAAAAAGGCATTGATGGCTGGAATACGTACGAACAATGGACCTGAGAAAAAGGCATTGAAGGCTGGAATACATACGAAGAATGGACCTGAGAAAAAGGCATTGAAGGCTGGAATACGTACGAAGAATGGACCTGAGAAAAAGGCATTGAAGGCTGGAATACGTACGAAGAATGGACCTGAGAAAAAGGCATTGAAGGCTGGAATACGTACGAAGAATGGACCTGAGAAAAAGGAGATGAAGGAGGTGTCCAGGAAGTTCCTGAAAAGAAGACAGGTAGGGGAACAATGTTTGGGGAAGGAGAAGGAGTGGAGTTGAGAGAGGAAGATACAGAAAATGGTTAGCTCTGGAGAGGATGTGGCAGCAATAAGGCATATAAAAAAGGAGAACGTAGGTTGACCATGTGATTTCACAACTGACTCTTCTATACTGCTATGGATACAGGTGATTGAATGTGTGGTGAATCTGTTTAAAGGGATAAGGGAAGAGGGGGTGACACCAAAGGTAGGTGGAGATGGTGGTGTTATATAAGGGAACTAGGGATACAGGTGATTGAATGTGTGGTGAATCTGTGTAAAGGGATAAGGGAAGAGGGGGTGACACCAAAGGTAGGTGGAGATCGTGGTGTTAACTAGGGATACATGTGACTGAATGTGTGGTGAATCTGTGTAAAGGGATAAGGGAAGAGGGGGTGACACCAAAGGTAGGTGGAGATGGTGGTGTTAACTAGGGATACAGGTGATTGAATGTGTGGTGAATCTGTGTAAAGGTATAAGGGAAGAGGGGGTGACACCAAAGGTAGGTGGAGATGGTGGTGTTATATAAGGGAACTATGGATACAGGTGATTGAATGTGTGGTGAATCTGTGTAAAGGTATAAGGGAAGAGGGGGTGACACCAAAGGTAGGTGGAGATTGTGGTGTTATATAAGGGAACTATGGATACAGGTGATTGAATGTGTGGTGAATCTGTTTAAAGGGATAAGGGAAGAGGGGGTGACACCAAAGGTAGGTGGAGATGGTGGTGTTATATAAGGGAACTATGGATACAGGTGATTGAATGTGTGGTGAATCTGTGTAAAGGTATAAGGGAAGAGGGGGTGACACCAAAGGTAGGTGGAGATGGTGGTGTTAACTAGGGATACAGGTGATTGAATGTGTGGTGAATCTGTTTAAAGGTATAAGGGAAGAGGGGGTGACACCAAAGGTAGGTGGAGATGGTGGTGTTATATAAGGGAACTATGGATACAGGTGATTGAATGTGTGGTGAATCTGTGTAAAGGTATAAAGGAAGAGGGGGTGACACCAAAGGTAGGTGGAGATGGTGGTGTTAACTAGGGATACAGGTGATTGAATGTGTGGTGAATCTGTGTAAAGGGATAAGGGAAGAGGGGGTGACACCAAAGGTAGGTGGAGATGGTGGTGTTATATAAGGGAACTAGAGATACAGGTGATTGAATGTGTGGTGAATCTGTGTAAAGGTATAAGGGAAGAGGGGGTGACACCAAAGGTAGGTGGAGATGGTGGTGTTAACTAGGGATACAGGTGATTGAATGTGTGGTGAATCTGTGTAAAGGGATAAGGGAAGAGGGGGTGACACCAAAGGTAGGTGGAGATGGTGGTGTTAACTAGGGATACAGGTGATTGAATGTGTGGTGAATCTGTTTAAAGGTATAAGGGAAGAGGGGGTGACACCAAAGGTAGGTGGAGATGGTAATGTTATATAAGGGAAGGGCAAAGAAGGAAGTGGTAAACATCAGGCCAATAGTATAAAACAGTGATGCTAAAATAATGGTTAGAGTTTATGCAGCTATATCTGATACCCTCTTACAAAAATTGGTGGGTGACTCAAAGGTGGGTTTTGTGAATGGTAGGTCATTTACACATCTTTGGCTATTGCTATTAAATGTAAGTTGTTGTGAAAGAGAAGAGATATAAAGGCAGGGGTGGTGCTTAGGGACATACAGAAGGCTTTCAACTCGGAAAACTCGGAATTTGAGTTGAAAACTTCTAGAGCTGTACAGTACATTAGAGCTCTATATAAGGAACAAAATTGTCAAATCAGATTTAGTGGAGGTACATCATGAGCACAGAAAGAGGAAAAAGACAGGGCTGTTCCTTTTCCCCAGGGAGCTTTATTGCAGTTAGGGAAAAATGATCTCAGGGTCTATACAGGTTGGTAGAAAATTTGGGAGTTAAGAAGAAAAGTAGTGGTAGTATCAACATATTTGCTGGTAACTGAATGTGATTATTGGAGGATATAGAAGGGGTATTGCCTCCAGTGTTAGAAGTCTTTGCAGAGTTGGACAGAGAGACAAGTATGCAGTACCATTATAAAAAATCCTTCATAATAGGGGTGGGGAAAGGTGTTCAAAATCCAGTAGGAAAACAAATATAAAGTCAACAACTGCAGACCACTCAGCCTCATGTATATTCTAGGCAAATAATATAAAGGGTGCATCAGTGAGGTAATGGAAAATTATTCCTCTGATATCGCTTCACTGGACACTGACCAGCATGGATATGTCAAGAGTACATCTACCCTGACAAATCTGAAAAGCTGTAATGATCAAATAACTACAGCACTGGACACTAGATTACAATGTGGAGTGATGTTCTTGGACCTAGCCAAGGCATTTCACTTTCTTCCCCCATCATGTGATGTCTTTCATATAAGATAAATTGTTACTTGATTGGATGGATTATGGCACGTCTTACCATCAGCTTCTAATGGGCTAACCATCAGCTTCTAAACAGTCACTATGCAGGGTGTATGACCTGACTATCTGCCATACATTACAAGATGTTTCACAAGGTTCCATCTTTAGATCCTTATATATATTTGCAACAATTCCCAAGAGTAAATCTTGTTGGATTTATAAGTATATCAATGATTGTAACACTGATTTTATTACACAAGCTGATGCAGATATAGAAGACTAGAACACTTATAAGATTCAGATAGGTGAATGCAACACATTGAGTTGTAGACTTTGTTGTGTGCAGAGCAAACTGTAGCAAATGCACAACCTTCTACACAGATACAGCTATTTGCTCACAGAAAAAAGGATGTCAAAATCACTTTGAAAACATAAAGTTCCAAAAAAGGCATAATCCTCTGGTAAACCATCTCTAGCACTGAAATGATGCCAGCTTTTTATTCCATGTGGTAGAAAGGATTACCAACAAACCAATACAAGGGGACACCTACTTCTTAGTAGAAAAAAAAGAGCTTGAAAACTTGAATGGCAATTAAGACCCAAACTTTACGCCCCCCCCCAATTCAACTGACATATGCACAATGACAAACTACTGTGTTCCATCATTAGTGACCCCCACACATACACATTATTGGATCTGATAAATAGACTTTAATCTAGACTCTGGAGACTTTCATTATGCAGAAATGTTTGTCTCTTATTTTAAAACATCTTTAAACATACTACAAAAAGGTTTTGATGCCAAAATGCACCTCTTAGCTAAGGTTTAGATTTAAACTACAACTTTTCTGCCTGCAATTGTAATATAATTGAAAATACTTTAAACTGTTTTGATGGAAAAGACACATTTTTGCAGGAATCTTTTCCTTTTATCTAATCTTATTTCTAAATTTTAATGGTTGAATCTCTAAACACCAGATAAGACTGGCTTGGTTTAACATTTAATCCCCAGATCCACTGTTCCACCATGTTCTACTGATTTAATAGTGCACTCTAAATGTATTCATTTCTGTACTTCTGTTAATCTTTAAAACTAACAACGTAAAATGTATTTGAATGTTTTCTAAATCCCTCTGACCACCTCTGTAACAAAATATATTTGCCTAGCAGTAGTTTGCGGAGCCATCATGCTTCAAGATCTTGAAGAGTGTGATGTCCCCTGTAATGCAATTCAACAATACCTCTTTCTGTTGTTAATTAACTGACTCAATTTTATACAAAGCCTGCTAGACTTTTTACTTCTATTATCATTCACTTATCTTTTTTTTTCCTTTTTCTTGTTTGCATATATTCATTTACTGATCTCTCTCACTACAATTTCATATTAAGCCACGGATCTGATGGAGTCAAAAGGAGAAACACTTTTTGACTACCAGCTCTGGAATGTATGCAGCTTGGATAAAAGTTGAGCGATAAGCATTTCTTTTGTGAAAACCTTGTAGTCGCTGAAACATATCTACCCCAATGTTTAGCTAAGACACCCAGCGAAATCTGTTATTTTTATTTTTTGCTTTGTTTTTGTGACAATGAATATTACAAAATATTCTCAGCATTTTCAAATAATAGTGAAAGTAATTCAAACTTAGTTTACAGGAAAAAAAAAACAGGCTGAACATCACTCCCCTTTCTGGTCCAATCACAATTCCCATCCAAATTAAGATGTTTTACCACATCAATTAAAATCGACAAACCCCCTTACACACCACCAATTAGCAAGCCATGATGCAGCATACATTTGCATTACCCCTTGGATAGAACAATATGTAAAGACTTAGGAAATGCAGAATTCAGAAAGATATCTGTAGATCTGTAGAAGCCCTTGCAATATGGGCGAAAACATAAACATTGTGTGCCTACTTGGATGTTTTCACTGTTGGAATAAACCTTTTCATGGATCAAGAAGAAACATTTCTGTAAAAATGATTTTGACAAAGAGTACTGAAATACCTTTACTTGCACAAACTATTCTCACCTTAAGTAATTTTCCAGGCATTTGTGTATTGCTTCTGAATTAAATTTCCTTGTTATCTATATTTGTTGGTTCCCAGGTACACTTGGGATGGGATTCTTACTACTTCTCACCAGTTGGACAGTGTATTCCATTGCATGTTTTTATTTTTAGTTTATTCCATTACATTATTATATAAGGCCTATATTTTACCAGTCTTGGAGTATAATAACATTTTTATATTTGTACAATGAGTCAGTTGAAATATCTTTAGAGAGTCTAAAGAAAAAAGACTGTACTAAACAGAGATTTGAATTATATGGACAGATATATATATAGTACAGTTGTGTACACTTAACATAAATGTAGATGTTCGAGTGTATTCACCGTTGCAGTCATCACATTTGGGTTATCTGCCTGCAGGTAGCCCTCAGCCAGCCTGAATACCAGAGTCTTGGATTCCTGCAATTGATGCTGTCTCTTCTTCCGTGATGTCAGGTTGTCAGGGGTATAAAACATGCAGCCGATGTTATTACATCAGTTTTTCTTGCCCCAGATGTCAGGTGCCTGCACAATGGGAAGCAATTATATGTTATGGTACACCTCCACCAAAAAGCAAATACACCAGAAAACTTAAATACACCAAACAAGAAGGAAAGGTAGAGCCAAGAGAAGTCAGGGGGCTGGTGGGAGGGTAACCAGGACTGCAACAATGAATACACTCGAACATCTACATTTATGGTAAATGCACACAACTGTACTATGTTGTTCGTGTTTCACTGTTACAGTCATTACATTTGGGTTGATTCCCAAAGTTAAGGAAGGGAGGAGGAAGTTAGAGAGCATTAGGGCCAGATATTAAGCCCTGCAAGACTGCAGTGGCAAAACCAGCCATGGATTTAGAAAATCATAGGCATGTGGTAATACTTGGTGAAAGTATGTACAGAGTTCCAGGTAGCAGCTTCTAGGATGTCCCTGGTAGGACTCCTCTGAGAAAGGCTGTAGAGGTAGATGCAGCCCTGGTGGAATGTGATCTTATCCCCTTTGGGGTAGGTTTTCCATGGTGCTTGTAGCAGAAATTAATGCAATGGGCTATCCATTTAGAAATGGTTTGCTTTGAAATGCCTTCCCCTCTGCCCCTGCAGAAAAGCCAACTAGCAACTGTTCAGATATTCTGAGAGGCTTAGTCCTGTCCAAATAAAATCCAAGTTCTCTGTGCACATCCAGATAGTGCACTATTCGTTCTCCTTTGTTTTGTGGATTAGAAAAGAAGGTTGGCAAATGAATGGACTGATTAAGGGCCACACTGGATACCACCTTGGGCATAAAGGAAGGATTGGCCCTGAGGGAAACCCTGTCTGCATGGAATACAATGAATGGCTCCACTGCCAAGAAAGCCTGCAAGTCAGACACTCTTCTTGCCGAAGTGATGGCTAGAAGGAAGGCTGTTTTCCAAGAAAGGAATTTCAACTCTGCAATTGCAGCTGGCTGAAAGGGAGGGACAGCAAACTTTTCCAATACAAAGTTAAGGTCCCAGGCTGGAGTAGGGGCTCTCCTGGGGGTCTTAAATTTTTGGCCCTCTAAGGAATTGCTTTAGCAGGGAGTGAGAGAAGAGGGGTGGCTCAGTATTATAATGTGCTGAAATGGCAGAGGCATGAATTTTAATTGACCAGAAGGATAGGCCCTTGTGGAGCATTTATGTTAAGTACTGTAGAATATGAGGTAAGCTAGGCACCGTTGTGCCCATCCCCTGAGTCTGGCTCTAGGAACAGTATCTTTTCCACTTTTCAGCATAGGATTTTCTAGTACTAGGCATCCTTGCCTCCATTATGACATCTAGCACCTGCTTACTGAGGGATGCTATTGGAGAGCTCAAGGAATTAGCCAGGCTGCAAGGTTCAGGGTTTGAAGCTGAGGGTGCAGAATCTGGCCCACCTGCTGGGACAGCAGGGAAGGGGTCTGAGGCAGGTGCCATGGTTTCAGCAGTGTCATACTGCCAAGAGGGGGTACCAGTGCTGGCATGGCCCGTCTGGTGCAATCAGTATTGTCCTTGGCTTGTCCTGTTTGATCTTTTGCAGAACCTTCGAGAGGAGAGGCAGAGGGGGGAACGAATAAACTGAGAGGCTTTCCCAGGTAAAGGACAGGGCATCCACTTTCCAAACTTGACTGTGGGAAGTCCTTGTGCAGAATTTGTCCAATTGTTAGTTCTGAAGGAAGGCAAATAGGTCTACCTCTGGAGTCCCCCATTTATTCCTCAAGAGGTTGAATATTTTTGGTTCCAGTTTCCATTCGTGTGGTTCCATGAGATTTCTGCTTAGGTCGTCTGCCAGCAAATTTAGTTTTCTCTGGCAGGAATTGAGCTTGTAGGTGCACTTGGTAGCTCAAGGCTGTGTTCCACAGAGCCATGGCTAGTCTGCAGAGAGGGTACGAGTGGGTTCCCCCTGCTTATGTGCCACATAACTGTGGTGTTGTCTGTCTTTACCAATAGTTGTCCTGGAAGAATGTGGTCTTTGAAGGCTGTCAGGGAATTCTGTACAGCTAACATTTCTTTTTGGTTGATATGCAGATGCATCTGTCTCGGGTTCCATTTGCCCTGAATGCACTGCCCTGCCAAGTGAGCCCCCCCCCATGCATAGTCTGATGCATCTGTTGTTAGGGTTTGGACGGCAGGGGGTAGAGTGAAAGGAAGCCCCTTGCTGTGGTAGCAGGCCTCTGCCCACCAAAGGAACTCTGTCTTAATACAAGGAATGGTAGGAATCATTGATTCCAGGTCCTCAGAATGTTGACATCATAGGCTTTTTAGACACCATTGTAGTTTCTTCATATGCAGTCTTGCATATGGAATTAGTAGAATGCAAGAGGCCATAAACCCCAGGGCTTGCAGAATTTTCCTTGCAGATAGCTGGGTCTTTGTGGCCAATAGTTTGAAGTAGGTTGTCAAATAAACTTGTTTCTCTGGAGTGAGAAAAGCCATCTGGGAAGTTGTGTTCAAGCTTGCTCCCAGGAATACAATTTGTTGGGAGGGTAGTAGGTGAGATTTCATTTCATTTATGGTGTACCCCAGTGAGATTAGAAGTTTCTTTACGAATGCCAGATGTTTTAATAGCAATTCCTGGCTTTCTGCCTGAATCAGACAATCGTCCAAGTATGGGTATATATGAATATTTCTCTGTCTGCAAAATGCGATGGCTAGAGCTAGACACTTTGTGAATACCCTGGGCGCAATAGATGAGCCAAAGGGAAGTGCAGAGAACTGATAGTGCATGGAGCCTGCCCTGAAGCGTAGGTATTTCCTGCAAGATTCCCTTATTGGAATGTGCAGGTATGCTTCCTTTAAGTCTAAGGTTGCCAACCAGACATCTTTGCCTAGCATAGGAAGCAGCTGTTAAAGTGTTAGCATTTTGAATTTTGGGATTACCAGAAAAGTGTTTAGAATAGAGAGGTCCAGGATAGGATGCCTGCAGCTGTCTTTTCTGGGTACCAGGAAAAGTCTTGAATAAAAACCTTGTCCCCTTTGTTCTGCTGGGACAGGTTGAATAGCCTTGATACTTAGAAGAGAGAGAACCTGCTGTTGGGCCTCCGCCCAATGATTTGGGGGTAGGTCTGGCCAACCATTTGGGGTTGGTAGGATGTGGAAGTGGAATCTGTATCCTTAGGAAACTATGTTCAAAACCCATTTGTCCTGGGTAATGAGTTCCTAGTTTTTTGCATGCAGGGCAAGATTTCCTCCTAAGGGAGCAGGCAGTTGAGCAGGGCTTGGAAGGGCTAAGGTTAAGTCATTGTGCCATTTTTCCGTAGGGGGTGGCTTACTACTCCTTGCTTTGGAAGTGGGAGCCCCCCACTGCTTAGGCCTGTGCGTAGCCTGAGACTGTAACCTAGGTGGTCTGCTGTTCCTGGGTTTGGGCTGAGAAGGCTTGGAAGAGACTGGAAAGGACCAATTCTTTGAAGGCCAATGCCTACTAAATCTGGAATGCCGTACTTGTAGGAAATCTTTAACAGTTTGCATAGATTTAGCTTATTCCTCCCTCCTGTTGAGGACTTCTTCTTTTCTGTTGCCAAACAGGCAGTCTTGCTTTAAGGGAGCATCCAGTAATTTAGCTTTAACTTGATCTGGCAAGTTTTGCTCCTTAAGCCAAGCATGCCTTCTAAGTACAGATCCAGTGACAGCAGCCCTGCAAGATGCTTCTAAAGAGTCAAAACCACATTGCAAATTGTGTTTACCAACATGTTCTGCAGAATGCATTAAATCCTGTAATTTTTTGTGTTCAGCACAGTCAGAAATCAACATCATTTTCTGTTTAAGTAGTCCCATAATATGCTGCTGGTACTTTAACATATGAAACTGTCAATTTAAAGACCTAATGGCCAAAGTAGCAGAAGTGTTTACCTTCTTTCCACATCTGTCCAAGGCTCTAGAATCTCTATCAGAAGGGGTAGGATTTTTGGCAGTACTAGCCTTAATGCCTTTTGGTCCTTGGGAAATGGTCTCTGGATCTGCAGTAGGATTCTTGAAGAGAAACGTGTCAGTTACTCTGTAATACCTGTCAGGTTTTCTGGGAGCTGGAGGTAAAATGTCTGGGGAAAGGCTAGATTCCAAGAAAGTATCATCTACAATGTCCAGAACAGGAGGGATAGCTAAAGGCCTGTGTTGAGAAAGGAGTAAGAATTCCCTAAGCCTCTTTTTGGAGTCAGAGTAATCCTGGCTTTCCCAGCGGAAATGCTCCCTAAGAGTGAGCAAGGTTTCACCAAAAGAAAAATCTTCTGGTGGGGAAGCAGAGGGAATGGAATTCTCTGCATCAGAATCCTCATACATAGATAAGGGAAAATCCTGGTAATCAGAAGAAACAGAAATTTCAGAATCCTGATCAGAAGAATCAGAAGGAAAATCAGTTCTAGGTCTCTTAGAGGGGGAAGGCTGGCTTCCCCTAATTAAAGTAATAAGGTCTTCAGCCATTCTAAGCATTTGTTTTTAGCCATATGGGCCTGAGCATGCAGTTTGGATGTTGGTTTTCTAGGCGTGATGCGAGTTTTATGCCTGGATGAAGAAGATGGCATCGGTTTAAAATGCAAGTCTGTAGACCTGAATACACCCTCAGAAGCCGGTGCCTGCACAGCGGGTCCGGACCCATCCAAGGTAGAGACATCTGCAGGTTCCATAGTTGAAGAAGCATCTCATGGCATACTGGACTCTGAATGGGTCTCAGTAGAGGCCTGCGAATCTGAGGTAGCTGGTATCAGGGGCTATGAAAACGCCTCACTGAGTACCAGCGGACCAGTGACTAGCTTCATGAAAGCGTCATTGGCAGTTTTGGACCTATGCAGTCTGTCTCTGTCTTTATCTCTAAGTTTTTTTGGAAGATCGGTAGTCAGATGGCTTAATGAAGCCATTTCAGAGCACTGATAGCGAGTACCAATATAATTTGCTGCAAAGATAGCCCAATGATGAAGAGTTCGGGAGTTGAACAAGGCACGAAACTGACAGCGAGGGACGTTGTGGTCTTAGCCTAAGCAAGGAATGCAGTATGAAGGAAAATCTTTATGAGGTATTTGCTTTCCACAGGTAAGACAATTTATAACTTTTACTGACATCAGTTGGAGCAAGAAAAAAGATCCCCAATGGGGTACTTATCTTTTTTTGAAGACTTTGGTTCTGAAACTTGAAAACGAAAATTTCAGGAGTCCACCGACCGGCACTTGCAAACTGCTTCTGCTTTGGGCACTGCATGGCAAGAAAGACTGATGTAATAGCATCGGCTGCATGTTTTATATGCTTGACGACCTGACGTCATGGAAGAAGCGACAGCATCCGACGCACGAATCCAAGACTCTGGCATTCAGGCCGACTGAGGGCTACATGCAGGCAGATAACCCAAATGTGATGACTGCAACAGTGAAACAGGAAGAACACTTTAAGTTATATATAATCCACTTCCATTATAGTCATGGAAAATTATTAATTGCTTATAATGTCTTTTATGATCCTATCCTGTAAACATTTCTAGATATGGAAATGTATAAAAGTAGTCTAAAATAAAGACATAATCATTTGAAATTTCATATAAATATCACTAAATCCAAATTGTTGCACTCACCTAAAGCTTAGAATGGCAATAATAAGGAACAAACTAAGAAATACATAAATCAGAAAACTATTGCAATCTTTAAAAACACAGTGGGCGAAAGATTTGGAGACAAACTATTTGATTCAGATACATGTAAGTCAGTGTTTCTTGATGGTCAGCTGGCAGCATCAGAACAGCTTATTTTATTATAAGCTTTGCTTTAGCCAAGTGGAAGGGAGAAGTACTCAGGAGTAAAGTCATACTGTGTGGTGAAATAGCTCCTGATGAAGCCAAAAGGAGAAACTGTTTTTTGGCTACCAGCACAAAAAAATAAATAAATAAATAAATAAAAATAAAAAATAAAACAAACATTCGCAAACAATACCACATCTCTGGGATCTATGCTGATACTAAGGATAACAGCTGAGTAGTTGTGGGATACAACAGATGGTGGAGAAGTTGATGGGCAGTGACAATGCGATGAGTGAATGGGTACAAGTAACAACAGTGATGACATTAGCATTAGTGAGTTATTTATTAAAGAATGTGCATATAAAGCCATTAGTGATGTGGTAAGGGATGATATGGATGGTCTGTGATAGATTTGTCTACACAGGAAGAGATGTAGAATTAGGAAGGAAAGAATGGGAGCATGGTGGGTTACGGACTGGTGGGGTACTTCCATGTTTGAGAGCATGGTAGGTTACAGACTAGTGTTGTACTTCCATGTCTGGGAGCATAATAGGTTATGGACTGGTGGGGTAATTCCATGTTTGGAAGCATGGTAGGTTACGGACCGGTGGTGTACTTCCATGTTTTGGAGCATGGTAGGTTACAGACTGATGGTGTACTTCCATGTTTGGGAGCATGGTAGGTTACCGACTGGTGGTGTGCTACCATGTTTGGGAGCATGGTAGGTTACAGACTGATGGTGTACTTCCATGTTTGGGAGCATGATAGGTTATGGACTGGTGTGTACTTCCATGTCTGGGAGCATGGTAGGTTACGGACTGGTGGTGTACTTCCATGTTTGGGAGAATGGTAGGTTACAGACTGATGGTGTACTTCCATGTCTGGGAGCATGGTAGGTTATGGACTGGTGGTGTACTTCCATGTTTGGGAGCATGGTAGGCTACAGACTGGTAGTGTACTTCCATGTCTGGGAGCATGGTAGGTTACAAACTGGTGGTGTACTTCCATGTCTGGGAGCATGGTAGGTTACAGACTGGTGGTGTACTTCCATGTCTGGGAGCATGGTAGGTTACGGACTGGTGGTGTACTTCCATGTTTGGGAGCATGGTAGGTTATGGACTGGTGGTGTACTTCCATGTTTGGGAGCATGGTAGGTTACTGACTGGTGGTGTACTTCCATGTTTGGGAGCATGGTAGGTTACTGACTGGTGGTGTACTTCCATGTTTAGGAGCATGGTAGGTTATGGACTGGTGGTGTACTTCCATGTCTGGGAGCATGGTAGGTTACAGACTGATGGTGGACTTCCATGTCTGGGAGCATGGTAGGTTACAGACTGGTGGTGTACTTCCATGTTTGGGAGCATGGTAGGTTACGGACTGGTTGTGTACTTCCATGTTTGGGAGCATGGTAGGTTATGGACTAGTGGTGTACTTCTATGTTTGGGAGCATGGTAGGTTACGGACTGGTGGTGTACATCCATGTTTGGGAGCATGGTAGGTTATGGACTGGTGGTGTACTTCCATGTTTGTGAGCATGGTAGCTTATGGACTGGTGGTGTACTTCCATGTTTGAGAGCATGGTAGCTTACAGACTGGTGGTGTACTTCCATGTTTGGGAGCATGGTAGGTTACAGACTGGTGGTGTACCTCCATGTCTGGGAGCATGGTAGGTTACGGACTGGTGGTTTACTTCCATATTTTGGAGCATGGTAGGTTACGGACTGGTGGTGTACTTCCATGTTTGGGAGCATGGTAGTTTATGGACTGGTGGTGTACTTCCATGTTTGTGAGCATGGTAGGTTATGGACTTGTGGTGTGCTTTCATGTTTGGGAACATGGTAGCTTACGGACTGGTGGTGTACTTCCATGTTTGGGAGCATAGTAGGTTACGGACTGGTGGTGTACTTCCATGTTTGGGAGCATGGTAGGTTATGGACTGGTGGTGTACTTCCATGTTTGGGAGCATGATAGGTTATGGACTGGTGGTGTACTTCCATGTCTGGGAGCATGTTAGGTTACGGACTGGTGGTGTACTTCCATGTTTGGGAGCATGGTAGGTTACAGACTGATGGTGTACTTCCATGTCTGGGAGCATCGTAGGTTATGGACTGGTGGTGTACTTCCATGTTTGGGAGCATGGTAGGTTATAAACTGGTGGTGTACTTCCATGTCTGGGAGCATCTTAGGTTACAGACTGGTGGTGTACTTCCATGTTTGGGAGCATGGTAGGTTACAGACTGGTGGTGTACCTCCATGTCTGGGAGCATGGTAGGTTATGGACTGGTGGTGTACTTCCATGTTTTGGAGCATGGTAGGTTACGGACTGGTGGTGTACTTCCATGTTTGGGAGCATGGTAGGTTACGGACTGGTGGTGCACTTCCATGTTTGTGAGCATGGTAGGTTACGGACTGGTGGTGTACTTTCATGTTTGGGGGCATGGTAGCTTACGGACTGGTGGTGTACTTCCATGTTTGGGAGCATAGTAGGTTATGGACTGGTGGTGTACTTCCATGTTTGGGAGCATGGTAGGTTATGGACTGGTGGTGTACTTCCATGTTTGGGAGCATGGTAGGTTATAAACTGGTGGTGTACTTCCATGTCTGGGAGCATCTTAGGTTACAGACTGGTGGTGTACTTCCATGTTTGGGAGCATGGTAGGTTACAGACTGGTGGTGTATCTCCATGTCTGGGAGCATGGTAGGTTACGGACTGGTGGTGTACTTCCATGTTTTGGAGCATGGTAGATTACAGACTGGTGGTGTACTTCCATGGTTGGGAGCATGATAGGTTACGGACTGGTGGTGTACTTCCATGTTTGGCAGCATGGTAGGTTACAATCTGCTGGTGTAGTTCCATGTTTGGGAGCATGGTAGGTTACAGACTGGTGGTGTACTTCCATGTTTGGGAGCATGGTAGGGTACGGACTGATGGTGTACTTCCATGTTTTGGAGCATGGTAAGTTACAGACTGATGTTGTACTTCCATGTTTGGGAGCATGGTAGGTTATGGACTGGTGGTGCACTTCCATGTTTGGGAGCATGGTAGGTTTTGGACTCGTGGTGTACTTCCATGTTTGGGAGCATGGTAGGTTACAGACTGGTGGTGTACTTCCATGTCTGGGAGCATGGTAGGTTATGGACTCGTGGTGTACTTCCATGTTTGGGAGCATGGTAGATTACGGACTGGTGGTGTACTTCCATGTTTGGGAGCATGGTAGGTTACAGACTGATGGTGTACTTCCATGTTTGGGAGCATGGTAGGTTACGGACTAGTGGTGTACTTCCATGTTTGGGAGCATGGTAGGTTACGGACTGGTGGTGTACTTCTATGTTTGGGAGCATGACAGGTTTCGGAGTGGTGGTGTACTTCCATGTTTGGGAGCATTGTAGGTTACGGACTGGTGGTGTACTTCCATGTTTGTGAGCATTTTAGGTTACAGACTGGTGGTGTACTTTCATGTTTGGGAGCATGGTAGCTTATGGACTGGTGGTGTATTTCCATGTTTAGGAGCATAGTAGGTTATGGACTGGTGGTGTACTTTCATGTTTGGGAGCATGGTAGGTTATGGACTGGTGGTGTACTTCCATGTTTGTGAGCATGGTAGATTATGGACTGATGCTGTACAAGTTTGGGAGATACACAGAAATGGTAAATGTGATGCAAACACTGATGGGCATGTAGAATGACAGGGGGAGGTAAAATGTGGGAATCCAACAATAAGGAGAGGGGAAAGAATATATTCCCAAATATCATGAAAGTATTGGAGTTGGATTTGAAAAGGTTTAGGAAGGAGAAGGTAAGATTGAGAGGACCACAGGAACAGGAATTACAGATACAATAATTGTGTGATAACAGCAAGTGTTTAGAAAGCTACTGATGAAGTAGGAAGAGATATGTTATGACATATGGAGCAGTTCAAGAAGAGTGGGGAGAAGGGCAATTTAGTACTTTTGAACAAATAAAGGAGGTATTTCATCTGAGGAAGGTAATTGGCTAGGTAAAGAGGAGTGGTCAGGATGGTAGTAGGAGAAATGGAGGAGCAGAATATGAAAGACAGAATGTAAAGGTAGTAGAAAAAGGAAGGCTACAGAGAATGTAAAATGAACTGGGGAGGAGAGTGAGATGACTTGCAACATTGGGGGATATTCCCTAAGAATAATGAGTACACACAGTATTTCCAGATGCAGCTCTCTGCATCAAGTGCAATTTCCCTTAAGAGCACCCTGAGACCACAGTCAGTCCGAGGCTGGTTCCTCTATCTTTCTCCAGATCTCCAGTAAGACTCCCCACTGGCACAGCTATAGAACTGAGTCCTTAGCCAGGGTTCCAAGTCAAGTCCTCCAGCACTCTCTCTGTCCAACCAGTGCTTCGTGTCCCTGCCCAAGTAGCTGACACACACAGTCTCTGAGGTTTGTTTTACACACACACACACACGCACGCACGCACGCACGCACACACACACACACACACACACACACACACACACACACACACACACACACACACACACACACACACACACATCTAGGAAAGGCTAGCACAGGTTTACTAGCTATGCTCCCTTCTGCCCAGACTATAAGGTACTTACAACTGCCAACAATCAATCCTTGTCAGCTACTTTAAGGTCCTTAACAAAGGGTTTCCAATCTCACTGTGTAATACTAATACTAATAAAAATTGTAGTTTGACCAAGAGCAGCGCTATTAGGAGTGGCCCACTGAGTGTCACCAAATAAATATGCAAGTTCTCTCAAAACTTAAATATCTCTACACAGATCAGCCACAATTAAAGGTTTAAATATATTTAATAATAAATAATAAAACAACAAGACACGAATTAATATATATTCACAGTGACATCAACGTACAAAACTTCAAGAACTATTTAAAACAAAATTGCAGGACAGTCTCAAATAAAGAAAGAAAAATATCTAAACTAAGCTTCACTATATTCCTGGCTGTATCTAAGAGTTATACTGTACCCAAGAAACTTACTTCATTAGAGCAAGACAGATGTGGTGAATGGATCTTCCAGTTTTTGTCGGGTCCAAGACAGAATGCAGAATGCTTTGTATCACTAACAGACTTATCAAATTAATATCTCAAATATTACTGCTGGGTTAGCTTGCAGAATGACAGCACGTCTTGTCATCTGACTCTAGTTCCCAGGTGAACCCCCCACTGCCGGAAGCTGGCAGTATTTAGTATCTACCTTTGAAGATACATAGACCTCAGATCTTTGGCAGATGCTGAAAGTCATAAAACAATTGCATCCCTTCGTGCTTTCAAGACTAGTAATCAGTTCACCCTAAAGACAATACAGAAAGCTTTACAGCACATATTCTGTGTCTCTAGCTGCATTGAAAACTGAAAGATACAACATTTTATTGAGTAGCCTACAAAGTAATTTAATTTCAGCTATTTTCCTAAAGTTTGCTAGACTGAAGTTAACCTCCTCTTAAAATAATATACATTTAAACAGTTACAATAGTGCATGTACATTTCTGTTCTCTCCAGGAAAGCACACTATGGATGCATTTCAAACACAAACATTTTACTGAATACCTTTACAACACACGTTTGTACAAACCAGTTTGATATGCACATGACACACTGTTCCAATACAGTTGTAACACAAGCATCTTATATAAATCATGTTTATATTCACAAATGACATATCATTACTTACAAAATTCCAGCTAGCTGTGCTGGCATCTCCTTTCATCACATGCCTATCCAATTATCTATGTTTTCCTTGAAGGTAAAAAGGGTGCTACTCTGCTGGACATGTACCCCAAGTTTGTTGCAGAGGTGGGTGATATGTTGGGATAAGAATCTATCACACCGTGTCTTATTTATTTGTTCATGAAGATTTAGTTCTTTTAACTAAAGGGTTTAACTAGGTTTTAACTAAAGTTTCCCTTTAACTTGTTTGGAGAGTTAGCCCCCAAATACTGTCTACCCTCAGCCATTTGCACTAGCCAGATAGTCATGGAGTGCACCCCCCATACCAAAGAGTACAGCAAAATAAACAGCATCCAGCTCAGCTCTGCAAATGTGTACAGACTTGTCTTTTATTCAGTGTAGGGGAATTTACTGGTTTGTTCTATTATTATGTTTATGTTCTGTTGATTTCAGTACCAAGTTTAATGTCTCTTCTGTGCTTGCTCAGTACTTAGTGGTCTGCTTTTTAGCTGTTTTAACTAGAACCATAAATAGTCTCTATGGCACCTTAATCATCCACTCCTTATCCCCCTAATTACTGATTTACACCCTACTCTTCCTGGCAGCTGCACTTTCTTAATTGCTCTTTCCAACTACTGCATTTGTGACTCTTCCTCTTTGTCTGTATCGGCAGTTCTGTGTTCCTTTGTTTCTTCCCTTTTTCATGCCCTGAAATTTTCAATAACTAGCTAATGAACAAACAACTTCTAGTTTGAATATTAAATGTGGTTATCTTTAAAGGGGGTTAAGAAAAAGTTATTTTCTCATTTTTCCAAACTTTCTTTTTCCTTACTACCTCAGTCAACTGCCTATCTCACACATCTTTGTAGTTTACATACTCCTAAGACACTTAAATTTCTTCTTTCACCTCAATACTTAATAATGTTATATTGCTCATTCATAAATAACTTTCAGCCTTACATATTCTTTTTTTCACCCCCTGCAGCTGTATCACCTTCTCAGCCTGCTCCATTCCCCTACCTTACCCCCTATTCCAACCCCCACTTCATCTAAGCTTATATCATTCTATTCCCACCTGCTACAATAAAATAACCAAACAAATTCACTGAGGTATCCACCTGACCCAACTTCTCAACTTGCAAACTTATATGACAGACCCAACTAACTCACTTCCCTCAATCTGCTCCAACAAAAATAGCAAAACTTCCTCCCACCTAAATCTGTCTTCCCTTAACTTATGTATAATATGCTATGCCTCCAATCTAATCTCACAGTTACACTAATCATACGCAGCATTGCCACATCCTACCACACTCCCCTTCCTCCCATCACCCCACTTTCCCCAACTCTATACTCTTAGTCAACAAACACCCATCAGCTACAAAACTGCACACAGTCTCTACCCATTAGGAACATAGACCCTCTTCAGTTACAGCTACATCAAAGAATGAATAGAACCATAGATCAGTACCAGACCTAAGAGATAAATATAAAAAATGGTGCAACTTCTCCCACCACACTTCCACTCTCTCACTCTGTGGAGACATCCAGCCAAACCCTGGACCATCCATTCAAAACAACCAAACCCCCATCAGCTCCTACCATTACCAGCACATAACCCACTGATCCGGGCCACAGACTACTATTGATGCACATAAACCTCAGAAGTATCTACAACAAAATTCCAGATCCCCATGCATGTATTACAGCACAGACATCCTAATCATCACTGAAACATGACTAAAACCAGACACTAAAGATAAAGAAATACTACCCCAGGATACAGTGTAATAAGCAATGATAGAGTACACAAAAATGTAGAAAGGCTGCAATACTTTTTAAAAACACACTAAACACCACCAGACACCCACTGAATCACCCCAATGATGCCAACACAGATATATCTGTTACCCTCCTAAACCTGAACAAGGACAAAACTATTTGAATTGCTGCCTTATATATTCCTCCAGGCAACAACATTGCCATTCTTCATTATGTCTTGTCAATGTTTTTCTACTAATGTAAATAAAGTAACCATCACACTTGGGATGTGTATATAAACTATTTACTTGTAAACACCAAACTATGAGCCATAGTGGTGCTGCAGTAGCCTTGTCACCTCACAGCAAGAGGTTCTCCCGTTTGATTCTCGGCTGGAGCGCCTTCTGTGTGGAGTCTACATGTCCTCCCCGCGCTGGAGTGGCGTTCGAAAGACATGCGTGAATAGGCATGCCTTCGTTGAAGGTTGGGCATCGAGCTGGCACCGCGAAAATCTACTGCCAATCATTAACGGACCAGAGTTCCACTGTGGCGACCCCTAACCAGGAAAAGCCAAAGGAACAACAACTTGTAAACACCAAACTCCTACCCTCTCTGTTAATTTATTCATTTTCACTCCGGTAATCATCTCAAGAACTAGAATTGACAAACAGCAACAGGCATTCACTACCAGACTGAATCTTTACCACCTTATCCTCAAACAAACACCTTTGGCTGTCTCCCAGACAACATCAGTGACCATCTCCCCACATTTATCACAAGACAAATGAATCACACCCCCAAACATACAGTTTTAAAATTAGTACATAAACTTTCCTCTTTTCATAAAGACACCTTTATAATCTCTCTCTCTCTCCCAATACAACTGGAATACTCTAAAAAACTATCATTAGAAGATGCTGTAACTCATTTCAGTAACACATTCCTTAACATAAATGAGTTAGTTCCCAAACGAACAAAAAACAAAAGTAACCCAGTTCTGTGGCTCAACAAAGACACCAAACAGCTTGTGCTGGAAAACATGGTATAAAGACAGAACACAGCAAAAATGGTAAATATTTAGACAACATATAAATCGATGTAAATAACATTTCAATCTAGACAAAATTACATTTTTTCACTCACTTCAAGGCAAACATCACCACAATTCCAAGTAATTCTGGATAATCATAAAAGCCTTACTATACTCCAGTCAGACCACCATCTTACCACAAACAATGAGCTAGACCCCATAGCTACTCAAGTCAACACATACTTCATTCAGTCTGTCCTCTCTCTACTGGAATCTAATCCACCCTCCCATCTCTCTGCTCTTTCCACCAAATACATACCTCAGCGATCAAAAATTACCTGCAAAAACTGAAAACCACTGTGCCAGCTGCTGACAAACTCCCACCTGAGTCCCTTACTTTAGGTGCTGATCACCTGACATACCCCATCTCAGTACTCATCCATAGATCTATCACACAAAACTATGTACCCACTATCTGGAAAAAAATGGGTCTATTTCTAAAGCGCAACCATCAGATAACAGACTTTCAAAATCCCAAGATGAAAATCATGAAAATGCAGAAATCTGAATGTTGAAGTTTTACTAGCATAAAGTAAGCACATGGCCAACATTTACTTTATTGTATTTAACATTTGTTGATCGGGAAAGTCTGACTAGGATAGAGCCTGTGTTCAGCAGAGGTATGGGGAGAAATGCTCCAGATAGATGTCTTTGGAATGTGGGAGGAAACAGGAGTACCCTGAAAAAAAAACACATGAATGCAGGAAGGACATTCAGACTCTATAAAGAAGACACCCCAGCTGAGAATTGAACCAGAGAACCTCTTGCTGTGAGGTGACAACGTAAACCGCTGCACCACTGCACATGCCCTGCTCTCCACTGTAGTGTGATCCTGGAGTTGGTATATTTAGTTAACGGGGTGTGGGGGGCACAGCCCATCACACTGGAGGGTATGTGAGTGTAGCCCCTACCTAGGTGGGTTTTACTTAAATCAGAGTGATTTTTGTTTACGGTTGGTAAAGTGCTTACTTACCTTAGTAAAACATCAATGTTCATGTTTCTGCATTTTCGTGATTTTTGTCTCGGGATTTTGAAAGTGAGTCATCTGGAAGTCAGGCTTTACAAAGGTGGATAAGCCAAAGATGTCTCCAGCTACTGACCCATTAGAATTCTCTCCTCTCTGTCCAAAATCTTAGAAAGATGCATACACTCCCGACTCTTAATCTTATAAACAACAAATTACTGTCTCCTACTCAACATGGCTTTCAACCACACCACGGCACAACAACAGCTCTGCTTAGTTTCTTAGAAATCATAAATACCAGCACAAACAATGGTAACCTAATATGCTCCCAGCTCCTGGATCTGTCAAAAATCATTTGACACAGTATCGCACCAATTCCTAATCAGTTAACTATCTTCCCTATCACTGTCAGCTCTTACTTGGTTCTATCCAACAGACAACAGGCTATAAAATGAAATTGGAACCCAACTCCCTTCCTGCCTGTTTCCATTGGTGTACCACAATGGTCAATTCTAGACCCAATACATTTCAATATTTTCACAAACAACATGCATAAAGTCAACAAACCTGCCACCTTAGTACAAGATGCCAACAATGATAACATCATCTGCTCAGCCTCAATCCTTCCATGACACAAGACCCCTTCACTTCCATGGAATTATGGCAAAAGGCTAATCAGCTAATCCTAAATGCCAAAAACCAAATTAATGCTTTTTACACTCAGATCACTTTCAAAAACCTATACATCCTTTAAGATTACTTGAACTAACAGCACCCACCATAGAAACTATAACAAATGTCAAACTACTAGGAGTCATAATAGACGATAACCTAAAATTTGAGCAGCATATCATTCGGGCCATCAAGAAAACTAATCAAAAACTAGGCTTCCTCTCCCAAAACAAACCATACCTCACAAACACCTCAAGAAAATCCTTAGCATCATCCTACCTTCGCCCTTCCATTCTCTATGTATCACCAATATTAGTAAGCATTCAAGCCCCCCATACTAAATAAATTAGAGGCAGCTTTAACAAAATAGCCTGATTTGCAGCTAATACATCCTACAGCATTCACCACTGTTTAACACTAATGTATCCTACTGTACACACCACTGCTTAACACTAATGCATCCTACTGTACACACCACTACTTAACACTAATACATCCTACTGTACACACCACTGTTAACATTAATGCATCCTACTGTACACACCACTAGCTAACACTAATGTGTCCTACTGTACACACGACTGGTAACACTAATGCATCTTACTGTACACACCACTGCTTAAGACTATTGCATCCTACCATAACACCACTGCTTAACACTAATGCATCCTACTGTAGACATCACTGTTTAACAGTAATGCATCCTACTGCACACATCACCTGCTTAACACTAATGCATCCTACTGCACACACCACTGTTTAACACTAATGCATCCTACTGTACACAACACAGTTTAACAATAATGCATCCTACTGTACACACCACTGGTTAACAATAATGCATCCTACTGTAAACATCACCTGCTTAACAGTAATACATTCTACTGTATACAACACTGCTTAGCAGTAATGCAGTCTATCATGCACACCACTGTTTAACACTAATGCATCCTGCCATACAGACCACTGCTTAACACTACTGGATCCTGCAATACACACCACTGCTAACACTTATGTATCATAGAATATGCACTACTGCTTAACACTAATACATCTTACCAGATGTACCACTGTTTAACACTAATGCATCCTGCAGTACACACCACTGTTTAACACTAATACATCCTACCATACACACCACTGCTTAACACTAATGCATCCTACTGTACACACCACTGCTTAGCAGTAATGCATCCTACCATGAACACCACTGTTTTACCACTAATGCATCCTACTAAACATACCACTGTTTAACACTAACGCATCCTACCGAACACACTACTGCTTAACCCTAATGCATCCTACTGTACACACAACTGCTTAACACTAATGCATCCTATCGTACACACCACTGTTTAACACTAATGCATCCTACCATACACACCACTGCTTAACACTAATGCATGCTACTGTACACACCACTGTTTACCACTAATGCATCCTACCGTACACACCAGTACTTAACACTAATGCATCATAAGATACGCACCACTGCATAACACTAATGCATCCTACAGTATGCATCACTGCCTAAAACTAATGCATCCTACTGTGCACACCACTGTTTAACACTCATACATCCTACCGTGCACACCACTGCTTCACACTAATTCATCCTACTGTACACATCACCTGCTTAACACTAATACATCCTATAGCACACACCACTGTTTAGCAATAGTGCATCCTGCCGTCCACACTACTGTTTAACATTAATGCATCCTACCGTACACACCACTGCTTAACATTAATGTATCCTACTGTACACACCACTGTTTAACACTAGTGCATCCTGCCATAGACACCACTGTTTAACATTAATGCATCCTACCGTACACATTACTGCCTAAAACTAATGCATCCTACAGTACACATCACTGCTTAACATGAATGCATAATACAGTACGCACCACTGTTTAACACTAATGCATCCTACAGTACACACCATTGCTTAACACTAATACATCCTACCGTACACACCACTGCTCAACACTAATGCATCCCACCATGCAAACCACGGCTTAACACTAATGCATCCTACCATACACATCACTGTTAAACACCAATGCATCCTGCCATACACACCACTGTTTAACACTAATGTAGCCTACCATACACACCACTGTTTAACACTAATGGATCCTACCCTACAAACCAGTATTTAATACTAATGCATCCTACCATGCACACCACTACTTAACATTAATGCATCCTACCATACACACCACTGTTTAACACTAAAGCATCCTACTGTACACACCACTGCTTAACACTAATGCATCCTACCATACACAACACTGTTTAATACTTGTGCATCCTACTGAACACACTGCTGCTTAACCCTAATGCATCCTATTGTACACACAACTGCTTAACACTAATGCATCCTACCATACACATTATTGTTTAAAACTAATGCATCCTACCATACACACCACTTCTTAACATTAATGTATCCTACTGTACACACCACTGTTTAACACTAGTGCATCCTGCCATATACACCACTGCTTAACATTAATGCATCCTACTGTACACACCACTGTTTAACATTAATGCATCCTACCATACACACCACTTCTTAACACTAAGGCATCCTACTGTACACACCACTGTTAAACACTAATGCATCATACAGTATGCACCACTGCTTAACACTAATGCATCCTACTGTACACACCACTGCTTAACATTAATGCATCCTACTGTACACACCACTGCTTAACATTAATGCATTCTACCATACACACCACTTCTTAATACTAATGCATCATACAGTATGCACCACTGCTTAACACTAATGCATCCTACTGTACACACCACTGCTTAACATTAATGCATCCTACTGAACACACCACTGCTTAACATTAATGCATCCTACCATATACACCACTTCTTAACACTAAGGCATCCTACTGTACACACCACTGTTAAACACTAATGCATCATCCAGTATGCATCACTGCTTAACACTAATACATTACATTCTACAGTATACACCACTGCTTAAAATGGATGCAGCCTATTGTACACACCACTGCTTAACACTATTGCATCCTACCATGCACATCACTGCTTAACACAAATGCATCCTGCTATACACACTACTGTTTAACACTAATGTATCCTACAGTGCACACCACTGCTTAACACTAATGTATCCTACCATACACACCACTGCTTAACACTAATGCATCCTACCATACGCACCACTGCTTAACACTAATGTATCCTACTGTACACACCACTGTTTAACACTAGTGCATCCACCCACAGAAACCACTACTTAACACTAATGCATCCTTCTGTACACACCATTGTTTAACACTTATGAATCCTACCATACACATCACTGTTTAACACTATTGCATCCTACCCTACATACCACTGTAACACTAATGTATCATACTGTACACACCACTGTTTAATACTAGTGCATTCTACTGTACACACTACTGCTTAACACTAATGCATCCTACCATGCACACCACTGGTTAACACTAATACATCCTAACGTACACACCACTGCTTAACATTAATGCATTCTACCAGAGACACCACTGCTTAACACAAATGGATCCTACCCTACACATCACTGCTTAACACTAATGCATCCTGCTGTACACACCACTGTTTAACACTAATGCAGTCTACCGCATACACCACTGCCTAACACTAATGCAGCCTACCGTATACACCACTGTTTAACACTAATGCATCATTTTGTACACAACACTGTTTAACACTAATGCATCCTGCCATACACACCACTGCTTAACACTAATATATCCTACCATACACACCACTGCTTAAAACTAAGATATCCTATTGTACACACCACTGCTTAACACTAATGCATCCTACCCTACACATCACTGTTTAACACTAATGCATCCTGCCATACACACCATGGCTTAACACTAATGCATCCTACTGTACACACCACTGTATAACACTAATACATCCTACTTTACACACCACTGATTAACCCTAAAGCATCCTGCTGTACACACCACTGTATAACACTAATACATCCTACTGTACACACCACTGCATAACACTAATACATCCTGCTGTACACACCACTGTATAACACTAATACATCATACTGTACACACCACTGACTAACACTAATGCATCCTACTGTACACACCACTGTATAACACTAACACATCCTACTGTACACACCACTATAATACTAATGCATCCTACTGTACACACCACTGTTTAACACTAATACAGCCTACTGTACACACCACTGTATAACACTAATACATCATACTGTACACACCACTGACTAACACTAATGCATCCTACTGTACACACCACTGTATAACACTAACACATCCTACTGTAAACACCACTATAATACTAATACATCCTACAGTACCCACCACTGATTAACACTAATGCATCCTACAGTACCCACCACTGATTAACACTAATGCATCCTACAGTACCCACCACTGATTAACACTAATGCATCCTACAGTACACACCACTATGTAACACTAAAGAAGCTCAACTGGCTACTACCTCATCAACTTATATTCACTCAACATCAAATTGCGCACAAAGTGATACACACCCACACTCATGTCCTACTCTACAAAACATTCCCAAGCACTACACCCCAGCACATTTCCTTCCCTCTGGTGATCAGAGCCTACTAATAGCTTTCAAATTCTGTAATACAGCTGGACACTCACTATACCCATCCTGTGTCACCAGACAGTGGAACGCCCTGCCTATCCCACTAAACAGGGCAACAATGCATCTAGCTTTAAGCACAGTCTATAACAGCACCTACACTCCTCAGATTGCTCCTGGCCCTGGTCTTGTTCACACCCTGGCTAACTCTCTCTCTGTTTGTTAGATCTCTAGACTGTCACCATTCCCTAACTCTCCAGCTGTCCTACCTGGTCCTGTAAATGTAAATAAATTATATATATATATATATATAAAACTATAAAACTGTATACTGTTTTTATCACTCCTATGTAAATTAAATGTGTATATTAATGTACATGTAAATTCAACCTGTTTATTATTTTATAACACCTACAGAAATCAAATTGTATTAACATCTGTCTTGATTGTATTACCCACTGCATGATTTGAGAACCCCATCTCTACTTTTAAAAAATGGAAATTCTTTTTTCTCTGTAAATTTATTTTGTAATTTTTGTAACTTCAATGGAGAGTTTCTCTCCAGGCCTCCAGTAAAAATGGGTCTACGTGCCCAATCAGGCCATCCCAGTAAACAAAATGCAGTAAATAAATAAGAAATAAATATTTTAACCTGCTACTTGTAGCACCATCTGTTAAGTGGTATAAGACTCCAAAAAGACTATGTGAAGAAGGTCAGAGGGAGAATCTAGGGTGTCAGAGATGTGGGAAAAAGAACGTGGCTAAAAGTCACATGTGGTGGGTTATAACACTGTTCAAAAAGAGTGGCAGAGTATGAAGGAGATATGGTGTGAGATGTATTACAAAGAGGATACGCAGGGATTGATAAGGAAATATGGTGTGAGATGTATCACAAAGAGGATAAGCAGAGATTGATAAGGAAATATGGTGTGAGATGTATTACAACGAGGATAAGCAGGGATTAATAAGGAAATATGGTGTGAGATGTATTACAATGAGGATAAGCAGGAATTGATAAGGAAATATGGTGTGAGATGTATTACAACGAGGATAAGCAGGGATTGATAAGGAAATATGGTGTGAGATGTATTACAAAGATTATAAGCAGGGATTGATAAGGAAATATGGTGTGAGATGTATTACAACGAGGATAAGCAGGGATTGATAAGGAAATATGGTGTGAAATGTATTACAAAGAGGATAAGCAGGGATTTATAATGAAATATGGTGTGAGATGTATTACAAAGAGGATAAGCAGGGATTGATAAGGAAATATGGTGTGAGATGTATCACAAAGAGGATAAGCAGGGATTGATAAGGAAATATGGTGTGAGATGTATCACAAAGAGGATAAGCAGGGATTGATAAGGAAATATGGTGTGAGATGTATTACAAAGAGGATAAGCAGGGATTGATAAGGAAATATGGTGTGAGATGTATCACAAAGAGGATAAGCAGGGATTGATAAGGAAATATAGTGTGAGATGTATTACAAAGAGGATAAGCAGGGATTGATAAGGAAATATGGTGTGAGATGTATTACAAAGAGGATAAGCAGGGATTGATAAGGAAATATGGCGTGAGATGTATTACAACGAGGATAAGCAGGGATTGATAAGGAGATATGGTGTGAGATGTATTACAACGAGGATAAGCAGGGATTGATAAGGAGATATGGTGTGAGATGTATTACAAAGAGGATAAGCAGGGATTGATAAGGAAATATGGTGTGAGATGTATTACAAAGAGTATAAGCAGGGATTGATAAGGAAATATGGTGTGAGATGTATTACAACGAGGATAAGCAGGGATTGATAAGGAAATATGGTGTGAGATGTATTACAATGAGGATAAGCAGGGATTGATAAGGAAATATGGTGTGAGATGTATTACAAAGAGGATAAGCAGGGATTGATGTTACGCTTATATGACAAGCGAGGAGGGGCGAGAAAGATAATAAGAGAAAAACTGTTAATGGCATTTTGGTTGAAGGGAAATTACCAAGGCATGGAAGTGAGGGGATATTACCCAAGGGGATGTGCAGAAATTAGGGCAATAGATAGGGCAAATAGCAGGGAAGGATGGTGAAAGAAGCAGGGTTAAAAAGAAACAAAAGAATTGGGATGAATTATAGTTGGTAAAGACAGGTGAGAGGGTGGTCACTGCAAAATATGAGAAGAGGGTAGAAAGGTGGAAACGAAATAAGATAGGTGTAATGTGTGTATAATGATGCGTGAAAATAAAAAAATGTAAAAACTTTGATGTGCTGTGGTTTTGCATGTTGTGTGGGAAAAATAAGTTGGTATGGATGGATGGACATACTGCCAACAGGTAAATTGAATTTTTCTATGTATTAAGGATAGATGAAATTTAGATTTGGCTCAATGTGATGTGAGTGATTTACAATAAAAACTATTTAAAGATAAAAAAAATTTAATTACTGTAGATCATGAATCCCATAATAGATTCTATTCAAAAGTATCTATAGTAAAGCAATGTCCTTTATCCCGACCTTAAATATAAACAATAAAATTTGTGGCATATGCATACATTTGCTTATTATTGGCATGGTAGTTTTTAGCCCATATATTTTGCAAACAAATAACTGAGAGGTTGGCAGAAAAAGGTTATGTTAGGACATTTACTTGTCGCCCCTGTCCATGAGAGACAAAGGCTCTAAAT